>NC_089830.1:20075560-20312342 GCF_035046505.1 Tiliqua scincoides | reverse complement strand
CTACTGCACGTATCCTCAGTGACTATGCAAAGTTAGGCCTGGCTTCAGAGAGAGATTGCTGAGTTAGGCTATATTCCAAGGCCTTATTTCCGATTCTGGATATCCTCTGGAACTGTCTCTTCATATTGCTGCTCTCTCCATGACATTGGCTATGTTCCATTGCAGGAATCCCACAGGTCTCCTGTGGCTCAGTCCAGTGCAGGAAGCAGGAAGTCTGTAAGATCCAAAAGGGTCGGCCGGTGTGTGTGCCACAGTCGGAGTCTACCTGCTGGGCCCAGGGATACCCTCATTATCACACCTTTGATGGGAGAAGCTTTGACTTCATGGGCACCTGCACCTACACCATCGCCAAGACTTGCGGTTCGGGGTCAACTCTTCCTTCATTCACCGTGGAGGCCAAGAACGAAATCAGGGGTGGAAACAAGCACATTGCTTATGTTGGTCTGGTGACAGTCAGAGTCTACAACACCGTCATTTCTGTGGCCAGAAACGAAATGGGATTTGTGAGGGTGAGTCTGAGCGGCAAGGCTGGTACCTAGGGAGGACCACCCCCACCCAGCCCTCTCTACCTTTGCCTCTTGTTCAGGGTCTCAGGGCTAGCTGACTCCCCACGAGTCGTGGATTGAGTCTGACTTCTCTTGCAGGTCAACTACCAGCGGTCTCAGCTGCCCATCTCCCTGCGTGAGGGGAAACTTCAGGTCTACCAGAGTGGAGGTTTGGCTTGGATTGGGACGGACTTTGCGCTGAAAGTTGCCTACGATTGGAGCAGCTATCTGGTGGTGACGGTCCCCAGCATCTTTTCAGGGAGCTTGTGTGGCCTTTGTGGTGACTACAACGGAGATCCAGCCAACGACTTCCGCACCCCCGACGGCAGCTTGGCCCCCAGTCCTGCGGAGTTTGGGCAAAGTTGGAAGGTGCAGGATGGTGACCGGTTCTGTCAGCATGCAGCCCCCCCACCAAAAAGCTGCCCATCAGAAGGAGCCCACAAGTATAAAGCTGAGGCATTCTGTGGTCTAATCAGGAAAGGGGGAAATGGCCCGTTCAGCCTCTGCCATTCTGTGCTGGACCCCAGCATCTTTCTGGACAACTGCGTCAATGACCTCTGCTTGACCGACGGCCTCAGGCAGTCACTGTGCCAAGCGCTGAAGAGCTATGCGGATGCCTGTCGGAGGCGAGGAGTCACAGTCTCGGACTGGAGGACGGCCTCTGGCTGCAGTAAGTATGGCAGGGTATTGAAGAGCGAGGCAGCTTCAGAGTTAAGGCAAGCAGGTTAGACGTCCCACACAGAGATTTGTTCAGAGGTATGTATCCCAAATGGAATAAGACAGAGCCAGGAGCACCCCAACTTCTGCAGTTCTGTATGCAGGAAACCTAGAACGGGGCAGGATTCTAGAGAAAGGAATAGTTCATTGTTCTAGAAGTTTCTAGTTCTCAGGGACGCAAAGATCTGGTGAAGGCTGCAGTCTAATACACCTGCATTTAGGCAAGTAAAGCCCTTTGAACTCAGTAGACCAGCACAGGATGCCCTCTGGAAGTCTCCCCATCACATCCACCTCATGTTGTGGGATGGGTAACACGAAGCAGAACCCAGTGCTCCCTCCTCCAAGTGTCCCATTCTGTTCCCCAGACATCCCTGGTACAACAGAGTGGAGCTAAGTTTCGGCAGGCCCTTCTGCCTTGCACGATTGACTGTGTTCTCTCTTTGGCAGCCCTTCCCTGCCCCGAGAACAGCCAGTACAAGGCCTGTGCAGCTCCGTGCCCTGCCACCTGCAACGACCTAGCCAGACCCAGCAACTGCGACTCGCTGCCGTGCGTGGGGAGCTGCCAGTGCAATGATGGTTTTGTGCTGGATGCTGGGAAATGCATCCCCAAGGCTTCCTGTGGATGCATCTTTGAGGGGAAGCTCTTCTCCCCCGGAGAGCAGTTCTGGGGAGACGGCACCTGCTCAAGACGCTGCATCTGTGACCCCAGAAGCAAACAGGTGACTTGCAAAACCACAGGTTGCAAGAGCGGCGAGCAATGCAGAGTGGAGAAGGGCATCCAGAACTGCTACCCTACCAGCAGCGGCACCTGCTCGATTTCAGGGCAACGTCACTATCTCAGCTTCGACGGTCAGAGGTTTGACTTCCAGGGCACCTGCCTGTATCAGCTCACTGGGCTCTGCGCGAGGAGAGATGGTCTGGAGAACTTCCTGGTTCTTGTTCAAAACGACCGTCGAGGCAGCAAGACCGTGTCCTTCACCAAGGTGGTGGACATCAATATTTATGGCAATTCCATCGTGATCAGTCGAGAACAGCCTGCGAAAGTCATGGTGAGTTCCGCAGATCTTTTTGTTGTTCTTGGATGGGCTTTTTCTATTCTGCGGTTCCTTTGGTTCTTTTATTCATTCTCCTTCTGTGCGATATTGATTACTAGTGAGGTGCCCTCTGTACAGTAAGCAGGTCTAAAATCTGTAGCACGTTCCAGTGTTTCATTTAAAGCACCTGTACAGAACATGCCTGTAGAGGAGAGGACAGAAAACGAAGAATGGTCTGCCGGTAACGATGTCACGAAAGCCGTAAACTTTGATTTTCCCTTTTGCATACCTCCCAGGTCAACGGCTTCCTGATCAATCTGCCGTACAGGATGGGCAACAACAAAGTCTCCATTTACAGGAGAGGGCAAGAGGCCGTGGTGCAGACGGACTTCTTCCTGACCGTCACCTTTGACTGGCAAAGCCGGATCACCGTGAGTGTGCCCAGCACTTACGCCGGGGCCCTTTGTGGTCTCTGCGGGAACTTCAACGGCAACAAAGGAGACGACTTGATCATGAGAGATGGCAACGTGGCTCCAAATCCATCAGCCTTTGGTCAGAGCTGGAAACTGCAGAACATACCAGGCTGCACAGAACTCGGCCCGGGAACCTGCCCGGGCCTAGGAACCATTGAGGCTCAACAACGGACTCTCAGTGGGGAATGTGGGCTCCTCCTTGCCAAAAAGGGCCCTTTCAGAGAGTGTCACAAGAAAGTGGATCCTGAGGGATACTTCCAAGACTGCGTGTCTGATTACTGCTCCTCTCAAGGTCAACCAGCTGTGATCTGCAAAGCCTTGGCCAGCTATGTGCTGGCCTGCCAGGCAGCCGGGGCGACTCTCTATGCTTGGAGGTCTGACTCCTTCTGCAGTAAGTACTCCTGTGCCAAGCAAACGTCAGGGGGGTAAAGAACAGAACCATGGCATTATTATTATTATTATTATTATTATTTTTAAGAAGCTTTCAAGTCCTCCCCACATATTTGGCACAATACTTTGTGTCCCAATAAACAAAGCAGAGTTTTCAAAGCAGAGGAAGGGTCTGCTCTCTAAGTGAGGCACTCAGCTGTAGGGTACCAAGAAGCAGAGAAGGACCAGATTCTTCTAGGATGAAGAGGATAGATAGAAGTAAAGGTTCTAGGAAAACATAGCGTCTTAGCAAAAGCAGGCACAGAAGCATGCATTCGATGTCACAGGGACCCACGTGGAAGGTAATCATGGAGGGATTTCAGCATGAAAGTTGGCTTCATACTGTCCAAGTCAAAGTTTTAACTTTCCTAAGCTCGTTATACTGGTTATTTGACGTTCACCTTTGTTTCCATCTTGCAGGTCTTCCTTGTGCCCCAAACAGTCACTACGAGCTCTGCGCTTCAGACTGTGCCCAGACCTGTGGAAGCATCTATGTTCCAATCCCTTGCACGGGGAGGTGCCAGGAAAGCTGCGTGTGCGATCAGGACTTTGTGCGGAGCGGCGATCAGTGCGTCCCCATCTCCCGGTGCGGCTGCTACTATCAAGAGAGATACTACTTAGCAGGAGAGACTTTCTATCCCACTTGCCAGGAGCGTTGCAGGTGCCAAGAGGGGGGGACTGTGAATTGTGAAGCCTTCAGCTGCGGTCCCAATGAGGACTGTGGTGTGGAAAACGGCATCCAGAAGTGCTACCCTGTTGGGAGCGCCACCTGTTCTGTGGCTGGTGGCGTTCACTACCTCTCATTTGATCAGGTGCCCTTTGATTTCCACGGCACCTGCACATACACCTTGGCTAAGACCAAAGCAAGCAGCCAGAACCTGACCCCCTTCACCGTTAATGTGGAGAACGGGGCCAGGGAGGACGGGAAGATGTCGGTTTCCAAGATGGTGTCCGTCAGCGTCCATGGCGTCACTCTCACCTTCCTGAAGAACAAGCCAGGGCAAGTGAAGGTGAGTCTAGAACCATAAGAAGGCAACTATCATTAGCTGTTCTTTTTCCACGAAGGTGTTTCCCAGTAGCGTACACTGAGCTCAGGTCAGTCCTTCACAAGCACTGAGACTAGAGCCATTACAAGCCCACAAACCTGGCAAGGGGGAATATTTGTTTTTCTTCTGAGTAGACTTACATAGAATTGTGCTGCTAGAGTGCTGGATTTTTAGGTTTAATGCATAGGATTAATCCCGACAGTAGATCTGTATTTCAGGCTTCTCCTCCCATTCTATTTGATTCCTCGCTGGCATCAAAATTTATAGGAAAATAATATGTTTAAAATATTTCTTTACTTGCCAAGTACTTAATGGATCTCCTTCCCACAGGGTCTGGTCAAGGCACCTGGCCTAGATGTCTTTCAATGGGGATTAGACAGATTAGTGGATCTGTCCATCCCAGGCTACAAGGATCTAGGAATGTATGTGACCTCTTGGTTTTACAAGTGGCCTCTCTCTGAACGCCAGGCGCAAGGGGTGACCACAGCATATGGGTCTCTTCCGGTCTTGATTGCTCCCTGGATCACCTTGTGGGCCATACAGGAAATTCACAGTGATGGGCCCCTGGCCTGATTTAACAGGATTGAATGGGCCATTGGCCTGATCCAGCAGGGCTCTTCTTGTGAATAATTAAAGTTGGAATAATTGGGAAAAGGGTTCCCCGGAATATGTGGTCAATATGATGATAGTGGGATCAACCATTACCCCTTAACAACTGAAGGGTTAAAGTGGAAAACAACCAGGCACTTCTTCTTCACTAGAGAACCCCATGTTACAAGGGAATGCTCTGTTCCTTGCAGGTGGATGATACATTGCAGCTCCTCCCCGTGACCCTTTCTGGAGGGCGGCTCAGAGCCCATCCACATGGCACCAGAGTCCTGGTCCAAGCTGACTTTGGCCTCATTGTGAGCTATGACTTTGCTTCTCGCGTGACGGTCACCGTCCCAAGCAATTACCAGGATGGGCTGAGTGGCCTGTGTGGGAACTACAATGACCAGAAGGGGGATGAATTTCTGCTCCCAGATGGAAGGGCGGTCACCGATGTCAACACGTTTGGTGCTGCCTGGAAAGTTTTGGTCCCGGGAGCAGACGGATCCTGCTTAGACGGGTGCCCTGGGAACAAGTGCCCGGTCTGCGACGAGAGGCAGAAGGAGGTTTTGAAACAGCGCAAGTACTGTGGGATCCTCAGTGCGGACGACGGCCCCTTGAGTGCCTGTCACGCCGCGGTGGACCCCAAAGTGTATCTCAGCAACTGCATCTATGACTCCTGCTTGGTCGATGGGGACAGAGAAGTCTTGTGCCAGAGCATCCAGAGCTATGTGTCTGCCTGTCAAGATGCAGCGGTCTCTTTCGACTCCTGGAGGACCCCGTCGTTTTGCCGTAAGTATTGGAGGCTGAGCACTGGGATAGATGTAAACTGAGTAGTGAAATGGGGAGCAGCATCTGAGCAGACTCCCTTTTACTTATGGGAATAATTCATGCATATCTTCTCCAGTTGCCAACTCCTACCCAGGTGCCCTCTTCTCCTCTCCCCTTCCGTCTTCAGCAGAATCGGGGATCTTTCCCTCTAATCTCTACGTCTTTCCAATTTAGCACTGACGTGCCCAGCCAACAGTCACTATGAGTTCTGTGCCGACCTCTGCTCCATCTCCTGTGCCAAGATCACCGATCCAGGAAACTGTCCAAGTACTTGTGCCGAGGGCTGCCAGTGTGACGATGGCTTCTTCTTTGATGGCCGTGCCTGTGTGACTGCGGAAAACTGTGGCTGCCTGTGGAATGGCCATTACTTCAAGGTAGCTGACCTTTGAACTTTATTCTCCCACCCTCCATTTTTTGGTCACTAACACTGATCCTTAGATGGATGACATTATTCTTTTATTCATTGAGCATTTTCGCTTTGTGAGAAGGAATCTCATTGCTGAGGACACATGATCTGATGTTTGCCATATTTCTATTGCTTTCTGATCTCCCACCAGCCCCATGAGAAGGTTCTTCTGAACAACTGCCGGGAAAGTTGCACCTGCATCCCAGGCCGGGGGGTTAAATGCGAGGCCCAGAGATGCACCGCTGATGAGGAATGCGTCACCAAGGATGGAGTCATGCGTTGCATCAAGAAGGGTAACTACTAAGATACATGTGCACACACAGGCTGTTCATCTAGCGACATTCCTGGTCAGATGAACATGCAGGATCTCGATGGCCCAAATGTGCACCGCTAAGGCCTTAAGTCCGTTTGTGTGCCCAGGAGCTTTACGTCCCCTTCTATATCACTGCATCTAACGGACACAGACCCGCCCTTCCTCCTCTGGTGGCTCCTCCTAAGGACATTCTTCTCCTCCCCTCTCTTTTCTCTCCTAACAACTACTTACACGTTGGATCCGCTTTCTCCTTTCCTCAGTTATTTCTGGCCCTTATGCAGCAAGCTCCTGTGGGAAAGAATTTCTCATGTCCTTCTTCAATAACTAGGAAAAAGGAGCCCAGTTCCAAACGTGGCAGTCCCCAACTATCCCCAGGCAAACATGAGCAGCTCAGGAACGGGTGATCCTTTTCCCAGTGCCGAAGGTTATTCAGGGAAGGGCTGATTATAGATTTGGAAGCCTGACTGCTGATCTGCCATTCAGCCCTGGATATGGATAAGTGCAGATCCCTATAGGATTGCTGGTCTGGGTTTGTGTGCAATACTTTGTCTCCGTGCCTTCCTCCTTCACTTTCCAACTACTGCACGTATCCTCAGTGACTATGCAAAGTTAGGCCTGGCTTCAGAGAGAGATTGCTGAGTTAGGCTATATTCCAAGGCCTTATTTCCGATTCTGGATATCCTCTGGAACTGTCTCTTCATATTGCTGCTCTCTCCATGACATTGGCTATGTTCCATTGCAGGAATCCCACAGGTCTCCTGTGGCTCAGTCCAGTGCAGGAAGCAGGAAGTCTGTAAGATCCAAAAGGGTCGGCCGGTGTGTGTGCCACAGTCGGAGTCTACCTGCTGGGCCCAGGGATACCCTCATTATCACACCTTTGATGGGAGAAGCTTTGACTTCATGGGCACCTGCACCTACACCATCGCCAAGACTTGCGGTTCGGGGTCAACTCTTCCTTCATTCACCGTGGAGGCCAAGAACGAAATCAGGGGTGGAAACAAGCACATTGCTTATGTTGGTCTGGTGACAGTCAGAGTCTACAACACCGTCATTTCTGTGGCCAGAAACGAAATGGGATTTGTGAGGGTGAGTCTGAGCGGCAAGGCTGGTACCTAGGGAGGACCACCCCCACCCAGCCCTCTCTACCTTTGCCTCTTGTTCAGGGTCTCAGGGCTAGCTGACTCCCCACGAGTCGTGGATTGAGTCTGACTTCTCTTGCAGGTCAACTACCAGCGGTCTCAGCTGCCCATCTCCCTGCGTGAGGGGAAACTTCAGGTCTACCAGAGTGGAGGTTTGGCTTGGATTGGGACGGACTTTGCGCTGAAAGTTGCCTACGATTGGAGCAGCTATCTGGTGGTGACGGTCCCCAGCATCTTTTCAGGGAGCTTGTGTGGCCTTTGTGGTGACTACAACGGAGATCCAGCCAACGACTTCCGCACCCCCGACGGCAGCTTGGCCCCCAGTCCTGCGGAGTTTGGGCAAAGTTGGAAGGTGCAGGATGGTGACCGGTTCTGTCAGCATGCAGCCCCCCCACCAAAAAGCTGCCCATCAGAAGGAGCCCACAAGTATAAAGCTGAGGCATTCTGTGGTCTAATCAGGAAAGGGGGAAATGGCCCGTTCAGCCTCTGCCATTCTGTGCTGGACCCCAGCATCTTTCTGGACAACTGCGTCAATGACCTCTGCTTGACCGACGGCCTCAGGCAGTCACTGTGCCAAGCGCTGAAGAGCTATGCGGATGCCTGTCGGAGGCGAGGAGTCACAGTCTCGGACTGGAGGACGGCCTCTGGCTGCAGTAAGTATGGCAGGGTACTGAAGAGCGAGGCAGCTTCAGAGTTAAGGCAAGCAGGTTAGACGTCCCACACAGAGATTTGTTCAGAGGTATGTATCCCAAATGGAATAAGACAGAGCCAGGAGCACCCCAACTTCTGCAGTTCTGTATGCAGGAAACCTAGAACGGGGCAGGATTCTAGAGAAAGGAATAGTTCATTGTTCTAGAAGTTTCTAGTTCTCAGGGACGCAAAGATCTGGTGAAGGCTGCAGTCTAATACACCTGCATTTAGGCAAGTAAAGCCCTTTGAACTCAGTAGACCAGCACAGGATGCCCTCTGGAAGTCTCCCCATCACATCCACCTCATGTTGTGGGATGGGTAACACGAAGCAGAACCCAGTGCTCCCTCCTCCAAGTGTCCCATTCTGTTCCCCAGACATCCCTGGTACAACAGAGTGGAGCTAAGTTTCGGCAGGCCCTTCTGCCTTGCACGATTGACTGTGTTCTCTCTTTGGCAGCCCTTCCCTGCCCCGAGAACAGCCAGTACAAGGCCTGTGCAGCTCCGTGCCCTGCCACCTGCAACGACCTAGCCAGACCCAGCAACTGCGACTCGCTGCCGTGCGTGGGGAGCTGCCAGTGCAATGATGGTTTTGTGCTGGATGCTGGGAAATGCATCCCCAAGGCTTCCTGTGGATGCATCTTTGAGGGGAAGCTCTTCTCCCCCGGAGAGCAGTTCTGGGGAGACGGCACCTGCTCAAGACGCTGCATCTGTGACCCCAGAAGCAAACAGGTGACTTGCAAAACCACAGGTTGCAAGAGCGGCGAGCAATGCAGAGTGGAGAAGGGCATCCAGAACTGCTACCCTACCAGCAGCGGCACCTGCTCGATTTCAGGGCAACGTCACTATCTCAGCTTCGACGGTCAGAGGTTTGACTTCCAGGGCACCTGCCTGTATCAGCTCACTGGGCTCTGCGCGAGGAGAGATGGTCTGGAGAACTTCCTGGTTCTTGTTCAAAACGACCGTCGAGGCAGCAAGACCGTGTCCTTCACCAAGGTGGTGGACATCAATATTTATGGCAATTCCATCGTGATCAGTCGAGAACAGCCTGCGAAAGTCATGGTGAGTTCCGCAGATCTTTTTGTTGTTCTTGGATGGGCTTTTTCTATTCTGCGGTTCCTTTGGTTCTTTTATTCATTCTCCTTCTGTGCGATATTGATTACTAGTGAGGTGCCCTCTGTACAGTAAGCAGGTCTAAAATCTGTAGCACGTTCCAGTGTTTCATTTAAAGCACCTGTACAGAACATGCCTGTAGAGGAGAGGACAGAAAACGAAGAATGGTCTGCCGGTAACGATGTCACGAAAGCCGTAAACTTTGATTTTCCCTTTTGCATACCTCCCAGGTCAACGGCTTCCTGATCAATCTGCCGTACAGGATGGGCAACAACAAAGTCTCCATTTACAGGAGAGGGCAAGAGGCCGTGGTGCAGACGGACTTCTTCCTGACCGTCACCTTTGACTGGCAAAGCCGGATCACCGTGAGTGTGCCCAGCACTTACGCCGGGGCCCTTTGTGGTCTCTGCGGGAACTTCAACGGCAACAAAGGAGACGACTTGATCATGAGAGATGGCAACGTGGCTCCAAATCCATCAGCCTTTGGTCAGAGCTGGAAACTGCAGAACATACCAGGCTGCACAGAACTCGGCCCGGGAACCTGCCCGGGCCTAGGAACCATTGAGGCTCAACAACGGACTTTCAGTGGGGAATGTGGGCTCCTCCTTGCCAAAAAGGGCCCTTTCAGAGAGTGTCACAAGAAAGTGGATCCTGAGGGATACTTCCAAGACTGCGTGTCTGATTACTGCTCCTCTCAAGGTCAACCAGCTGTGATCTGCAAAGCCTTGGCCAGCTATGTGCTGGCCTGCCAGGCAGCCGGGGCGACTCTCTATGCTTGGAGGTCTGACTCCTTCTGCAGTAAGTACTCCTGTGCCAAGCAAACGTCAGGGGGGTAAAGAACAGAACCATGGCATTATTATTATTATTATTATTATTATTATTTTTAAGAAGCTTTCAAGTCCTCCCCACATATTTGGCACAATACTTTGTGTCCCAATAAACAAAGCAGAGTTTTCAAAGCAGAGGAAGGGTCTGCTCTCTAAGTGAGGCACTCAGCTGTAGGGTACCAAGAAGCAGAGAAGGACCAGATTCTTCTAGGATGAAGAGGATAGATAGAAGTAAAGGTTCTAGGAAAACATAGCGTCTTAGCAAAAGCAGGCACAGAAGCATGCATTCGATGTCACAGGGACCCACGTGGAAGGTAATCATGGAGGGATTTCAGCATGAAAGTTGGCTTCATACTGTCCAAGTCAAAGTTTTAACTTTCCTAAGCTCGTTATACTGGTTATTTGACGTTCACCTTTGTTTCCATCTTGCAGGTCTTCCTTGTGCCCCAAACAGTCACTACGAGCTCTGCGCTTCAGACTGTGCCCAGACCTGTGGAAGCATCTATGTTCCAATCCCTTGCACGGGGAGGTGCCAGGAAAGCTGCGTGTGCGATCAGGACTTTGTGCGGAGCGGCGATCAGTGCGTCCCCATCTCCCGGTGCGGCTGCTACTATCAAGAGAGATACTACTTAGCAGGAGAGACTTTCTATCCCACTTGCCAGGAGCGTTGCAGGTGCCAAGAGGGGGGGACTGTGAATTGTGAAGCCTTCAGCTGCGGTCCCAATGAGGACTGTGGTGTGGAAAACGGCATCCAGAAGTGCTACCCTGTTGGGAGCGCCACCTGTTCTGTGGCTGGTGGCGTTCACTACCTCTCATTTGATCAGGTGCCCTTTGATTTCCACGGCACCTGCACATACACCTTGGCTAAGACCAAAGCAAGCAGCCAGAACCTGACCCCCTTCACCGTTAATGTGGAGAACGGGGCCAGGGAGGACGGGAAGATGTCGGTTTCCAAGATGGTGTCCGTCAGCGTCCATGGCGTCACTCTCACCTTCCTGAAGAACAAGCCAGGGCAAGTGAAGGTGAGTCTAGAACCATAAGAAGGCAACTATCATTAGCTGTTCTTTTTCCACGAAGGTGTTTCCCAGTAGCGTACACTGAGCTCAGGTCAGTCCTTCACAAGCACTGAGACTAGAGCCATTACAAGCCCACAAACCTGGCAAGGGGGAATATTTGTTTTTCTTCTGAGTAGACTTACATAGAATTGTGCTGCTAGAGTGCTGGATTTTTAGGTTTAATGCATAGGATTAATCCCGACAGTAGATCTGTATTTCAGGCTTCTCCTCCCATTCTATTTGATTCCTCGCTGGCATCAAAATTTATAGGAAAATAATATGTTTAAAATATTTCTTTACTTGCCAAGTACTTAATGGATCTCCTTCCCACAGGGTCTGGTCAAGGCACCTGGCCTAGATGTCTTTCAATGGGGATTAGACAGATTAGTGGATCTGTCCATCCCAGGCTACAAGGATCTAGGAATGTATGTGACCTCTTGGTTTTACAAGTGGCCTCTCTCTGAACGCCAGGCGCAAGGGGTGACCACAGCATATGGGTCTCTTCCGGTCTTGATTGCTCCCTGGATCACCTTGTGGGCCATACAGGAAATTCACAGTGATGGGCCCCTGGCCTGATTTAACAGGATTGAATGGGCCATTGGCCTGATCCAGCAGGGCTCTTCTTGTGAATAATTAAAGTTGGAATAATTGGGAAAAGGGTTCCCCGGAATATGTGGTCAATATGATGATAGTGGGATCAACCATTACCCCTTAACAACTGAAGGGTTAAAGTGGAAAACAACCAGGCACTTCTTCTTCACTAGAGAACCCCATGTTACAAGGGAATGCTCTGTTCCTTGCAGGTGGATGATACATTGCAGCTCCTCCCCGTGACCCTTTCTGGAGGGCGGCTCAGAGCCCATCCACATGGCACCAGAGTCCTGGTCCAAGCTGACTTTGGCCTCATTGTGAGCTATGACTTTGCTTCTCGCGTGACGGTCACCGTCCCAAGCAATTACCAGGATGGGCTGAGTGGCCTGTGTGGGAACTACAATGACCAGAAGGGGGATGAATTTCTGCTCCCAGATGGAAGGGCGGTCACCGATGTCAACACGTTTGGTGCTGCCTGGAAAGTTTTGGTCCCGGGAGCAGACGGATCCTGCTTAGACGGGTGCCCTGGGAACAAGTGCCCGGTCTGCGACGAGAGGCAGAAGGAGGTTTTGAAACAGCGCAAGTACTGTGGGATCCTCAGTGCGGACGACGGCCCCTTGAGTGCCTGTCACGCCGCGGTGGACCCCAAAGTGTATCTCAGCAACTGCATCTATGACTCCTGCTTGGTCGATGGGGACAGAGAAGTCTTGTGCCAGAGCATCCAGAGCTATGTGTCTGCCTGTCAAGATGCAGCGGTCTCTTTCGACTCCTGGAGGACCCCGTCGTTTTGCCGTAAGTATTGGAGGCTGAGCACTGGGATAGATGTAAACTGAGTAGTGAAATGGGGAGCAGCATCTGAGCAGACTCCCTTTTACTTATGGGAATAATTCATGCATATCTTCTCCAGTTGCCAACTCCTACCCAGGTGCCCTCTTCTCCTCTCCCCTTCCGTCTTCAGCAGAATCGGGGATCTTTCCCTCTAATCTCTACGTCTTTCCAATTTAGCACTGACGTGCCCAGCCAACAGTCACTACGAGTTCTGTGCCGACCTCTGCTCCATCTCCTGTGCCAAGATCACCGATCCAGGAAACTGTCCAAGTACTTGTGCCGAGGGCTGCCAGTGTGACGATGGCTTCTTCTTTGATGGCCGTGCCTGTGTGACTGCGGAAAACTGTGGCTGCCTGTGGAATGGCCATTACTTCAAGGTAGCTGACCTTTGAACTTTATTCTCCCACCCTCCATTTTTTGGTCACTAACACTGATCCTTAGATGGATGACATTATTCTTTTATTCATTGAGCATTTTCGCTTTGTGAGAAGGAATCTCATTGCTGAGGACACATGATCTGATGTTTGCCATATTTCTATTGCTTTCTGATCTCCCACCAGCCCCATGAGAAGGTTCTTCTGAACAACTGCCGGGAAAGTTGCACCTGCATCCCAGGCCGGGGGGTTAAATGCGAGGCCCAGAGATGCACCGCTGATGAGGAATGCGTCACCAAGGATGGAGTCATGCGTTGCATCAAGAAGGGTAACTACTAAGATACATGTGCACACACAGGCTGTTCATCTAGCGACATTCCTGGTCAGATGAACATGCAGGATCTCGATGGCCCAAATGTGCACCGCTAAGGCCTTAAGTCCGTTTGTGTGCCCAGGAGCTTTACGTCCCCTTCTATATCACTGCATCTAACGGACACAGACCCGCCCTTCCTCCTCTGGTGGCTCCTCCTAAGGACATTCTTCTCCTCCCCTCTCTTTTCTCTCCTAACAACTACTTACACGTTGGATCCGCTTTCTCCTTTCCTCAGTTATTTCTGGCCCTTATGCAGCAAGCTCCTGTGGGAAAGAATTTCTCATGTCCTTCTTCAATAACTAGGAAAAAGGAGCCCAGTTCCAAACGTGGCAGTCCCCAACTATCCCCAGGCAAACATGAGCAGCTCAGGAACGGGTGATCCTTTTCCCAGTGCCGAAGGTTATTCAGGGAAGGGCTGATTATAGATTTGGAAGCCTGACTGCTGATCTGCCATTCAGCCCTGGATATGGATAAGTGCAGATCCCTATAGGATTGCTGGTCTGGGTTTGTGTGCAATACTTTGTCTCCGTGCCTTCCTCCTTCACTTTCCAACTACTGCACGTATCCTCAGTGACTATGCAAAGTTAGGCCTGGCTTCAGAGAGAGATTGCTGAGTTAGGCTATATTCCAAGGCCTTATTTCCGATTCTGGATATCCTCTGGAACTGTCTCTTCATATTGCTGCTCTCTCCATGACATTGGCTATGTTCCATTGCAGGAATCCCACAGGTCTCCTGTGGCTCAGTCCAGTGCAGGAAGCAGGAAGTCTGTAAGATCCAAAAGGGTCGGCCGGTGTGTGTGCCACAGTCGGAGTCTACCTGCTGGGCCCAGGGATACCCTCATTATCACACCTTTGATGGGAGAAGCTTTGACTTCATGGGCACCTGCACCTACACCATCGCCAAGACTTGCGGTTCGGGGTCAACTCTTCCTTCATTCACCGTGGAGGCCAAGAACGAAATCAGGGGTGGAAACAAGCACGTTGCTTATGTTGGTCTGGTGACAGTCAGAGTCTACAACACCGTCATTTCTGTGGCCAGAAACGAAATGGGATTTGTGAGGGTGAGTCTGAGCGGCAAGGCTGGTACCTAGGGAGGACCACCCCCACCCAGCCCTCTCTACCTTTGCCTCTTGTTCAGGGTCTCAGGGCTAGCTGACTCCCCACGAGTCGTGGATTGAGTCTGACTTCTCTTGCAGGTCAACTACCAGCGGTCTCAGCTGCCCATCTCCCTGCGTGAGGGGAAACTTCAGGTCTACCAGAGTGGAGGTTTGGCTTGGATTGGGACGGACTTTGCGCTGAAAGTTGCCTACGATTGGAGCAGCTATCTGGTGGTGACGGTCCCCAGCATCTTTTCAGGGAGCTTGTGTGGCCTTTGTGGTGACTACAACGGAGATCCAGCCAACGACTTCCGCACCCCCGACGGCAGCTTGGCCCCCAGTCCTGCGGAGTTTGGGCAAAGTTGGAAGGTGCAGGATGGTGACCGGTTCTGTCAGCATGCAGCCCCCCCACCAAAAAGCTGCCCATCAGAAGGAGCCCACAAGTATAAAGCTGAGGCATTCTGTGGTCTAATCAGGAAAGGGGGAAATGGCCCGTTCAGCCTCTGCCATTCTGTGCTGGACCCCAGCATCTTTCTGGACAACTGCGTCAATGACCTCTGCTTGACCGACGGCCTCAGGCAGTCACTGTGCCAAGCGCTGAAGAGCTATGCGGATGCCTGTCGGAGGCGAGGAGTCACAGTCTCGGACTGGAGGACGGCCTCTGGCTGCAGTAAGTATGGCAGGGTACTGAAGAGCGAGGCAGCTTCAGAGTTAAGGCAAGCAGGTTAGACGTCCCACACAGAGATTTGTTCAGAGGTATGTATCCCAAATGGAATAAGACAGAGCCAGGAGCACCCCAACTTCTGCAGTTCTGTATGCAGGAAACCTAGAACGGGGCAGGATTCTAGAGAAAGGAATAGTTCATTGTTCTAGAAGTTTCTAGTTCTCAGGGACGCAAAGATCTGGTGAAGGCTGCAGTCTAATACACCTGCATTTAGGCAAGTAAAGCCCTTTGAACTCAGTAGACCAGCACAGGATGCCCTCTGGAAGTCTCCCCATCACATCCACCTCATGTTGTGGGATGGGTAACACGAAGCAGAACCCAGTGCTCCCTCCTCCAAGTGTCCCATTCTGTTCCCCAGACATCCCTGGTACAACAGAGTGGAGCTAAGTTTCGGCAGGCCCTTCTGCCTTGCACGATTGACTGTGTTCTCTCTTTGGCAGCCCTTCCCTGCCCCGAGAACAGCCAGTACAAGGCCTGTGCAGCTCCGTGCCCTGCCACCTGCAACGACCTAGCCAGACCCAGCAACTGCGACTCGCTGCCGTGCGTGGGGAGCTGCCAGTGCAATGATGGTTTTGTGCTGGATGCTGGGAAATGCATCCCCAAGGCTTCCTGTGGATGCATCTTTGAGGGGAAGCTCTTCTCCCCCGGAGAGCAGTTCTGGGGAGACGGCACCTGCTCAAGACGCTGCATCTGTGACCCCAGAAGCAAACAGGTGACTTGCAAAACCACAGGTTGCAAGAGCGGCGAGCAATGCAGAGTGGAGAAGGGCATCCAGAACTGCTACCCTACCAGCAGCGGCACCTGCTCGATTTCAGGGCAACGTCACTATCTCAGCTTCGACGGTCAGAGGTTTGACTTCCAGGGCACCTGCCTGTATCAGCTCACTGGGCTCTGCGCGAGGAGAGATGGTCTGGAGAACTTCCTGGTTCTTGTTCAAAACGACCGTCGAGGCAGCAAGACCGTGTCCTTCACCAAGGTGGTGGACATCAATATTTATGGCAATTCCATCGTGATCAGTCGAGAACAGCCTGCGAAAGTCATGGTGAGTTCCGCAGATCTTTTTGTTGTTCTTGGATGGGCTTTTTCTATTCTGCGGTTCCTTTGGTTCTTTTATTCATTCTCCTTCTGTGCGATATTGATTACTAGTGAGGTGCCCTCTGTACAGTAAGCAGGTCTAAAATCTGTAGCACGTTCCAGTGTTTCATTTAAAGCACCTGTACAGAACATGCCTGTAGAGGAGAGGACAGAAAACGAAGAATGGTCTGCCGGTAACGATGTCACGAAAGCCGTAAACTTTGATTTTCCCTTTTGCATACCTCCCAGGTCAACGGCTTCCTGATCAATCTGCCGTACAGGATGGGCAACAACAAAGTCTCCATTTACAGGAGAGGGCAAGAGGCCGTGGTGCAGACGGACTTCTTCCTGACCGTCACCTTTGACTGGCAAAGCCGGATCACCGTGAGTGTGCCCAGCACTTACGCCGGGGCCCTTTGTGGTCTCTGCGGGAACTTCAACGGCAACAAAGGAGACGACTTGATCATGAGAGATGGCAACGTGGCTCCAAATCCATCAGCCTTTGGTCAGAGCTGGAAACTGCAGAACATACCAGGCTGCACAGAACTCGGCCCGGGAACCTGCCCGGGCCTAGGAACCATTGAGGCTCAACAACGGACTCTCAGTGGGGAATGTGGGCTCCTCCTTGCCAAAAAGGGCCCTTTCAGAGAGTGTCACAAGAAAGTGGATCCTGAGGGATACTTCCAAGACTGCGTGTCTGATTACTGCTCCTCTCAAGGTCAACCAGCTGTGATCTGCAAAGCCTTGGCCAGCTATGTGCTGGCCTGCCAGGCAGCCGGGGCGACTCTCTATGCTTGGAGGTCTGACTCCTTCTGCAGTAAGTACTCCTGTGCCAAGCAAACGTCAGGGGGGTAAAGAACAGAACCATGGCATTATTATTATTATTATTATTATTATTTTTAAGAAGCTTTCAAGTCCTCCCCACATATTTGGCACAATACTTTGTGTCCCAATAAACAAAGCAGAGTTTTCAAAGCAGAGGAAGGGTCTGCTCTCTAAGTGAGGCACTCAGCTGTAGGGTACCAAGAAGCAGAGAAGGACCAGATTCTTCTAGGATGAAGAGGATAGATAGAAGTAAAGGTTCTAGGAAAACATAGCGTCTTAGCAAAAGCAGGCACAGAAGCATGCATTCGATGTCACAGGGACCCACGTGGAAGGTAATCATGGAGGGATTTCAGCATGAAAGTTGGCTTCATACTGTCCAAGTCAAAGTTTTAACTTTCCTAAGCTCGTTATACTGGTTATTTGACGTTCACCTTTGTTTCCATCTTGCAGGTCTTCCTTGTGCCCCAAACAGTCACTACGAGCTCTGCGCTTCAGACTGTGCCCAGACCTGTGGAAGCATCTATGTTCCAATCCCTTGCACGGGGAGGTGCCAGGAAAGCTGCGTGTGCGATCAGGACTTTGTGCGGAGCGGCGATCAGTGCGTCCCCATCTCCCGGTGCGGCTGCTACTATCAAGAGAGATACTACTTAGCAGGAGAGACTTTCTATCCCACTTGCCAGGAGCGTTGCAGGTGCCAAGAGGGGGGGACTGTGAATTGTGAAGCCTTCAGCTGCGGTCCCAATGAGGACTGTGGTGTGGAAAACGGCATCCAGAAGTGCTACCCTGTTGGGAGCGCCACCTGTTCTGTGGCTGGTGGCGTTCACTACCTCTCATTTGATCAGGTGCCCTTTGATTTCCACGGCACCTGCACATACACCTTGGCTAAGACCAAAGCAAGCAGCCAGAACCTGACCCCCTTCACCGTTAATGTGGAGAACGGGGCCAGGGAGGACGGGAAGATGTCGGTTTCCAAGATGGTGTCCGTCAGCGTCCATGGCGTCACTCTCACCTTCCTGAAGAACAAGCCAGGGCAAGTGAAGGTGAGTCTAGAACCATAAGAAGGCAACTATCATTAGCTGTTCTTTTTCCACGAAGGTGTTTCCCAGTAGCGTACACTGAGCTCAGGTCAGTCCTTCACAAGCACTGAGACTAGAGCCATTACAAGCCCACAAACCTGGCAAGGGGGAATATTTGTTTTTCTTCTGAGTAGACTTACATAGAATTGTGCTGCTAGAGTGCTGGATTTTTAGGTTTAATGCATAGGATTAATCCCGACAGTAGATCTGTATTTCAGGCTTCTCCTCCCATTCTATTTGATTCCTCGCTGGCATCAAAATTTATAGGAAAATAATATGTTTAAAATATTTCTTTACTTGCCAAGTACTTAATGGATCTCCTTCCCACAGGGTCTGGTCAAGGCACCTGGCCTAGATGTCTTTCAATGGGGATTAGACAGATTAGTGGATCTGTCCATCCCAGGCTACAAGGATCTAGGAATGTATGTGACCTCTTGGTTTTACAAGTGGCCTCTCTCTGAACGCCAGGCGCAAGGGGTGACCACAGCATATGGGTCTCTTCCGGTCTTGATTGCTCGCTGGATCACCTTGTGGGCCATACAGGAAATTCACAGTGATGGGCCCCTGGCCTGATTTAACAGGATTGAATGGGCCATTGGCCTGATCCAGCAGGGCTCTTCTTGTGAATAATTAAAGTTGGAATAATTGGGAAAAGGGTTCCCCGGAATATGTGGTCAATATGATGATAGTGGGATCAACCATTACCCCTTAACAACTGAAGGGTTAAAGTGGAAAACAACCAGGCACTTCTTCTTCACTAGAGAACCCCATGTTACAAGGGAATGCTCTGTTCCTTGCAGGTGGATGATACATTGCAGCTCCTCCCCGTGACCCTTTCTGGAGGGCGGCTCAGAGCCCATCCACATGGCACCAGAGTCCTGGTCCAAGCTGACTTTGGCCTCATTGTGAGCTATGACTTTGCTTCTCGCGTGACGGTCACCGTCCCAAGCAATTACCAGGATGGGCTGAGTGGCCTGTGTGGGAACTACAATGACCAGAAGGGGGATGAATTTCTGCTCCCAGATGGAAGGGCGGTCACCGATGTCAACACGTTTGGTGCTGCCTGGAAAGTTTTGGTCCCGGGAGCAGACGGATCCTGCTTAGACGGGTGCCCTGGGAACAAGTGCCCGGTCTGCGACGAGAGGCAGAAGGAGGTTTTGAAACAGCGCAAGTACTGTGGGATCCTCAGTGCGGACGACGGCCCCTTGAGTGCCTGTCACGCCGCGGTGGACCCCAAAGTGTATCTCAGCAACTGCATCTATGACTCCTGCTTGGTCGATGGGGACAGAGAAGTCTTGTGCCAGAGCATCCAGAGCTATGTGTCTGCCTGTCAAGATGCAGCGGTCTCTTTCGACTCCTGGAGGACCCCGTCGTTTTGCCGTAAGTATTGGAGGCTGAGCACTGGGATAGATGTAAACTGAGTAGTGAAATGGGGAGCAGCATCTGAGCAGACTCCCTTTTACTTATGGGAATAATTCATGCATATCTTCTCCAGTTGCCAACTCCTACCCAGGTGCCCTCTTCTCCTCTCCCCTTCCGTCTTCAGCAGAATCGGGGATCTTTCCCTCTAATCTCTACGTCTTTCCAATTTAGCACTGACGTGCCCAGCCAACAGTCACTACGAGTTCTGTGCCGACCTCTGCTCCATCTCCTGTGCCAAGATCACCGATCCAGGAAACTGTCCAAGTACTTGTGCCGAGGGCTGCCAGTGTGACGATGGCTTCTTCTTTGATGGCCGTGCCTGTGTGACTGCGGAAAACTGTGGCTGCCTGTGGAATGGCCATTACTTCAAGGTAGCTGACCTTTGAACTTTATTCTCCCACCCTCCATTTTTTGGTCACTAACACTGATCCTTAGATGGATGACATTATTCTTTTATTCATTGAGCATTTTCGCTTTGTGAGAAGGAATCTCATTGCTGAGGACACATGATCTGATGTTTGCCATATTTCTATTGCTTTCTGATCTCCCACCAGCCCCATGAGAAGGTTCTTCTGAACAACTGCCGGGAAAGTTGCACCTGCATCCCAGGCCGGGGGGTTAAATGCGAGGCCCAGAGATGCACCGCTGATGAGGAATGCGTCACCAAGGATGGAGTCATGCGTTGCATCAAGAAGGGTAACTACTAAGATACATGTGCACACACAGGCTGTTCATCTAGCGACATTCCTGGTCAGATGAACATGCAGGATCTCGATGGCCCAAATGTGCACCGCTAAGGCCTTAAGTCCGTTTGTGTGCCCAGGAGCTTTACGTCCCCTTCTATATCACTGCATCTAACGGACACAGACCCGCCCTTCCTCCTCTGGTGGCTCCTCCTAAGGACATTCTTCTCCTCCCCTCTCTTTTCTCTCCTAACAACTACTTACACGTTGGATCCGCTTTCTCCTTTCCTCAGTTATTTCTGGCCCTTATGCAGCAAGCTCCTGTGGGAAAGAATTTCTCATGTCCTTCTTCAATAACTAGGAAAAAGGAGCCCAGTTCCAAACGTGGCAGTCCCCAACTATCCCCAGGCAAACATGAGCAGCTCAGGAACGGGTGATCCTTTTCCCAGTGCCGAAGGTTATTCAGGGAAGGGCTGATTATAGATTTGGAAGCCTGACTGCTGATCTGCCATTCAGCCCTGGATATGGATAAGTGCAGATCCCTATAGGATTGCTGGTCTGGGTTTGTGTGCAATACTTTGTCTCCGTGCCTTCCTCCTTCACTTTCCAACTACTGCACGTATCCTCAGTGACTATGCAAAGTTAGGCCTGGCTTCAGAGAGAGATTGCTGAGTTAGGCTATATTCCAAGGCCTTATTTCCGATTCTGGATATCCTCTGGAACTGTCTCTTCATATTGCTGCTCTCTCCATGACATTGGCTATGTTCCATTGCAGGAATCCCACAGGTCTCCTGTGGCTCAGTCCAGTGCAGGAAGCAGGAAGTCTGTAAGATCCAAAAGGGTCGGCCGGTGTGTGTGCCACAGTCGGAGTCTACCTGCTGGGCCCAGGGATACCCTCATTATCACACCTTTGATGGGAGAAGCTTTGACTTCATGGGCACCTGCACCTACACCATCGCCAAGACTTGCGGTTCGGGGTCAACTCTTCCTTCATTCACCGTGGAGGCCAAGAACGAAATCAGGGGTGGAAACAAGCACGTTGCTTATGTTGGTCTGGTGACAGTCAGAGTCTACAACACCGTCATTTCTGTGGCCAGAAACGAAATGGGATTTGTGAGGGTGAGTCTGAGCGGCAAGGCTGGTACCTAGGGAGGACCACCCCCACCCAGCCCTCTCTACCTTTGCCTCTTGTTCAGGGTCTCAGGGCTAGCTGACTCCCCACGAGTCGTGGATTGAGTCTGACTTCTCTTGCAGGTCAACTACCAGCGGTCTCAGCTGCCCATCTCCCTGCGTGAGGGGAAACTTCAGGTCTACCAGAGTGGAGGTTTGGCTTGGATTGGGACGGACTTTGCGCTGAAAGTTGCCTACGATTGGAGCAGCTATCTGGTGGTGACGGTCCCCAGCATCTTTTCAGGGAGCTTGTGTGGCCTTTGTGGTGACTACAACGGAGATCCAGCCAACGACTTCCGCACCCCCGACGGCAGCTTGGCCCCCAGTCCTGCGGAGTTTGGGCAAAGTTGGAAGGTGCAGGATGGTGACCGGTTCTGTCAGCATGCAGCCCCCCCACCAAAAAGCTGCCCATCAGAAGGAGCCCACAAGTATAAAGCTGAGGCATTCTGTGGTCTAATCAGGAAAGGGGGAAATGGCCCGTTCAGCCTCTGCCATTCTGTGCTGGACCCCAGCATCTTTCTGGACAACTGCGTCAATGACCTCTGCTTGACCGACGGCCTCAGGCAGTCACTGTGCCAAGCGCTGAAGAGCTATGCGGATGCCTGTCGGAGGCGAGGAGTCACAGTCTCGGACTGGAGGACGGCCTCTGGCTGCAGTAAGTATGGCAGGGTACTGAAGAGCGAGGCAGCTTCAGAGTTAAGGCAAGCAGGTTAGACGTCCCACACAGAGATTTGTTCAGAGGTATGTATCCCAAATGGAATAAGACAGAGCCAGGAGCACCCCAACTTCTGCAGTTCTGTATGCAGGAAACCTAGAACGGGGCAGGATTCTAGAGAAAGGAATAGTTCATTGTTCTAGAAGTTTCTAGTTCTCAGGGACGCAAAGATCTGGTGAAGGCTGCAGTCTAATACACCTGCATTTAGGCAAGTAAAGCCCTTTGAACTCAGTAGACCAGCACAGGATGCCCTCTGGAAGTCTCCCCATCACATCCACCTCATGTTGTGGGATGGGTAACACGAAGCAGAACCCAGTGCTCCCTCCTCCAAGTGTCCCATTCTGTTCCCCAGACATCCCTGGTACAACAGAGTGGAGCTAAGTTTCGGCAGGCCCTTCTGCCTTGCACGATTGACTGTGTTCTCTCTTTGGCAGCCCTTCCCTGCCCCGAGAACAGCCAGTACAAGGCCTGTGCAGCTCCGTGCCCTGCCACCTGCAACGACCTAGCCAGACCCAGCAACTGCGACTCGCTGCCGTGCGTGGGGAGCTGCCAGTGCAATGACGGTTTTGTGCTGGATGCTGGGAAATGCATCCCCAAGGCTTCCTGTGGATGCATCTTTGAGGGGAAGCTCTTCTCCCCCGGAGAGCAGTTCTGGGGAGACGGCACCTGCTCAAGACGCTGCATCTGTGACCCCAGAAGCAAACAGGTGACTTGCAAAACCACAGGTTGCAAGAGCGGCGAGCAATGCAGAGTGGAGAAGGGCATCCAGAACTGCTACCCTACCAGCAGCGGCACCTGCTCGATTTCAGGGCAACGTCACTATCTCAGCTTCGACGGTCAGAGGTTTGACTTCCAGGGCACCTGCCTGTATCAGCTCACTGGGCTCTGCGCGAGGAGAGATGGTCTGGAGAACTTCCTGGTTCTTGTTCAAAACGACCGTCGAGGCAGCAAGACCGTGTCCTTCACCAAGGTGGTGGACATCAATATTTATGGCAATTCCATCGTGATCAGTCGAGAACAGCCTGCGAAAGTCATGGTGAGTTCCGCAGATCTTTTTGTTGTTCTTGGATGGGCTTTTTCTATTCTGCGGTTCCTTTGGTTCTTTTATTCATTCTCCTTCTGTGCGATATTGATTACTAGTGAGGTGCCCTCTGTACAGTAAGCAGGTCTAAAATCTGTAGCACGTTCCAGTGTTTCATTTAAAGCACCTGTACAGAACATGCCTGTAGAGGAGAGGACAGAAAACGAAGAATGGTCTGCCGGTAACGATGTCACGAAAGCCGTAAACTTTGATTTTCCCTTTTGCATACCTCCCAGGTCAACGGCTTCCTGATCAATCTGCCGTACAGGATGGGCAACAACAAAGTCTCCATTTACAGGAGAGGGCAAGAGGCCGTGGTGCAGACGGACTTCTTCCTGACCGTCACCTTTGACTGGCAAAGCCGGATCACCGTGAGTGTGCCCAGCACTTACGCCGGGGCCCTTTGTGGTCTCTGCGGGAACTTCAACGGCAACAAAGGAGACGACTTGATCATGAGAGATGGCAACGTGGCTCCAAATCCATCAGCCTTTGGTCAGAGCTGGAAACTGCAGAACATACCAGGCTGCACAGAACTCGGCCCGGGAACCTGCCCGGGCCTAGGAACCATTGAGGCTCAACAACGGACTCTCAGTGGGGAATGTGGGCTCCTCCTTGCCAAAAAGGGCCCTTTCAGAGAGTGTCACAAGAAAGTGGATCCTGAGGGATACTTCCAAGACTGCGTGTCTGATTACTGCTCCTCTCAAGGTCAACCAGCTGTGATCTGCAAAGCCTTGGCCAGCTATGTGCTGGCCTGCCAGGCAGCCGGGGCGACTCTCTATGCTTGGAGGTCTGACTCCTTCTGCAGTAAGTACTCCTGTGCCAAGCAAACGTCAGGGGGGTAAAGAACAGAACCATGGCATTATTATTATTATTATTATTATTATTATTTTTAAGAAGCTTTCAAGTCCTCCCCACATATTTGGCACAATACTTTGTGTCCCAATAAACAAAGCAGAGTTTTCAAAGCAGAGGAAGGGTCTGCTCTCTAAGTGAGGCACTCAGCTGTAGGGTACCAAGAAGCAGAGAAGGACCAGATTCTTCTAGGATGAAGAGGATAGATAGAAGTAAAGGTTCTAGGAAAACATAGCGTCTTAGCAAAAGCAGGCACAGAAGCATGCATTCGATGTCACAGGGACCCACGTGGAAGGTAATCATGGAGGGATTTCAGCATGAAAGTTGGCTTCATACTGTCCAAGTCAAAGTTTTAACTTTCCTAAGCTCGTTATACTGGTTATTTGACGTTCACCTTTGTTTCCATCTTGCAGGTCTTCCTTGTGCCCCAAACAGTCACTACGAGCTCTGCGCTTCAGACTGTGCCCAGACCTGTGGAAGCATCTATGTTCCAATCCCTTGCACGGGGAGGTGCCAGGAAAGCTGCGTGTGCGATCAGGACTTTGTGCGGAGCGGCGATCAGTGCGTCCCCATCTCCCGGTGCGGCTGCTACTATCAAGAGAGATACTACTTAGCAGGAGAGACTTTCTATCCCACTTGCCAGGAGCGTTGCAGGTGCCAAGAGGGGGGGACTGTGAATTGTGAAGCCTTCAGCTGCGGTCCCAATGAGGACTGTGGTGTGGAAAACGGCATCCAGAAGTGCTACCCTGTTGGGAGCGCCACCTGTTCTGTGGCTGGTGGCGTTCACTACCTCTCATTTGATCAGGTGCCCTTTGATTTCCACGGCACCTGCACATACACCTTGGCTAAGACCAAAGCAAGCAGCCAGAACCTGACCCCCTTCACCGTTAATGTGGAGAACGGGGCCAGGGAGGACGGGAAGATGTCGGTTTCCAAGATGGTGTCTGTCAGCATCCATGGCGTCACTCTCACCTTCCTGAAGAACAAGCCAGGGCAAGTGAAGGTGAGTCTAGAACCATAAGAAGGCAACTATCATTAGCTGTTCTTTTTCCACGAAGGTGTTTCCCAGTAGCGTACACTGAGCTCAGGTCAGTCCTTCACAAGCACTGAGACTAGAGCCATTACAAGCCCACAAACCTGGCAAGGGGGAATATTTGTTTTTCTTCTGAGTAGACTTACATAGAATTGTGCTGCTAGAGTGCTGGATTTTTAGGTTTAATGCATAGGATTAATCCCGACAGTAGATCTGTATTTCAGGCTTCTCCTCCCATTCTATTTGATTCCTCGCTGGCATCAAAATTTATAGGAAAATAATATGTTTAAAATATTTCTTTACTTGCCAAGTACTTAATGGATCTCCTTCCCACAGGGTCTGGTCAAGGCACCTGGCCTAGATGTCTTTCAATGGGGATTAGACAGATTAGTGGATCTGTCCATCCCAGGCTACAAGGATCTAGGAATGTATGTGACCTCTTGGTTTTACAAGTGGCCTCTCTCTGAACGCCAGGCGCAAGGGGTGACCACAGCATATGGGTCTCTTCCGGTCTTGATTGCTCCCTGGATCACCTTGTGGGCCATACAGGAAATTCACAGTGATGGGCCCCTGGCCTGATTTAACAGGATTGAATGGGCCATTGGCCTGATCCAGCAGGGCTCTTCTTGTGAATAATTAAAGTTGGAATAATTGGGAAAAGGGTTCCCCGGAATATGTGGTCAATATGATGATAGTGGGATCAACCATTACCCCTTAACAACTGAAGGGTTAAAGTGGAAAACAACCAGGCACTTCTTCTTCACTAGAGAACCCCATGTTACAAGGGAATGCTCTGTTCCTTGCAGGTGGATGATACATTGCAGCTCCTCCCCGTGACCCTTTCTGGAGGGCGGCTCAGAGCCCATCCACATGGCACCAGAGTCCTGGTCCAAGCTGACTTTGGCCTCATTGTGAGCTATGACTTTGCTTCTCGCGTGACGGTCACCGTCCCAAGCAATTACCAGGATGGGCTGAGTGGCCTGTGTGGGAACTACAATGACCAGAAGGGGGATGAATTTCTGCTCCCAGATGGAAGGGCGGTCACCGATGTCAACACGTTTGGTGCTGCCTGGAAAGTTTTGGTCCCGGGAGCAGACGGATCCTGCTTAGACGGGTGCCCTGGGAACAAGTGCCCGGTCTGCGACGAGAGGCAGAAGGAGGTTTTGAAACAGCGCAAGTACTGTGGGATCCTCAGTGCGGACGACGGCCCCTTGAGTGCCTGTCACGCCGCGGTGGACCCCAAAGTGTATCTCAGCAACTGCATCTATGACTCCTGCTTGGTCGATGGGGACAGAGAAGTCTTGTGCCAGAGCATCCAGAGCTATGTGTCTGCCTGTCAAGATGCAGCGGTCTCTTTCGACTCCTGGAGGACCCCGTCGTTTTGCCGTAAGTATTGGAGGCTGAGCACTGGGATAGATGTAAACTGAGTAGTGAAATGGGGAGCAGCATCTGAGCAGACTCCCTTTTACTTATGGGAATAATTCATGCATATCTTCTCCAGTTGCCAACTCCTACCCAGGTGCCCTCTTCTCCTCTCCCCTTCCGTCTTCAGCAGAATCGGGGATCTTTCCCTCTAATCTCTACGTCTTTCCAATTTAGCACTGACGTGCCCAGCCAACAGTCACTACGAGTTCTGTGCCGACCTCTGCTCCATCTCCTGTGCCAAGATCACCGATCCAGGAAACTGTCCAAGTACTTGTGCCGAGGGCTGCCAGTGTGACGATGGCTTCTTCTTTGATGGCCGTGCCTGTGTGACTGCGGAAAACTGTGGCTGCCTGTGGAATGGCCATTACTTCAAGGTAGCTGACCTTTGAACTTTATTCTCCCACCCTCCATTTTTTGGTCACTAACACTGATCCTTAGATGGATGACATTATTCTTTTATTCATTGAGCATTTTCGCTTTGTGAGAAGGAATCTCATTGCTGAGGACACACGATCTGATGTTTGCCATATTTCTATTGCTTTCTGATCTCCCACCAGCCCCATGAGAAGGTTCTTCTGAACAACTGCCGGGAAAGTTGCACCTGCATCCCAGGCCGGGGGGTTAAATGCGAGGCCCAGAGATGCACCGCTGATGAGGAATGCGTCACCAAGGATGGAGTCATGCGTTGCATCAAGAAGGGTAACTACTAAGATACATGTGCACACACAGGCTGTTCATCTAGCGACATTCCTGGTCAGATGAACATGCAGGATCTCGATGGCCCAAATGTGCACCGCTAAGGCCTTAAGTCCGTTTGTGTGCCCAGGAGCTTTACGTCCCCTTCTATATCACTGCATCTAACGGACACAGACCCGCCCTTCCTCCTCTGGTGGCTCCTCCTAAGGACATTCTTCTCCTCCCCTCTCTTTTCTCTCCTAACAACTACTTACACATTGGATCCGCTTTCTCCTTTCCTCAGTTATTTCTGGCCCTTATGCAGCAAGCTCCTGTGGGAAAGAATTTCTCATGTCCTTCTTCAATAACTATGAAAAAAGGAGCCCAGTTCCAAACGTGGCAGTCCCCAACTTTCCCCAGGCAAACATGAGCAGCTCAGGAACGGGTGATCCTTTTCCCAGTGCCGAAGGTTATTCAGGGAAGGGCTGATTATAGATTTGGAAGCCTGACTGCTGATCTGCCATTCAGCCCTGGATATGGATAAGTGCAAACCCCTATAGGATTGCTGGTCTGGATTTGTGTGCAATACTTTGCCACCGTGCCTTCCTCCTTCACTTTCCAACTACTGTACGTATCCTCAGTGACTATGCAAAGTTAGGCCTGGCTTCAGAGAGAGATTGCTGAGTTAGGCTATATTCCAAGGCCTTATTTCCGATTCTGGATATCTTCTGGAACTGTCTCTTCATATTGCTGCTCTCTCCATGACATTGGCTATGTTCCACTGCAGGAATCCCACAGGTCTCCTGTGGCTCAGTCCAGTGCAGGAAGCAGGAAGTCTGTAAGATCCAAAAGGGTCGGCCGGTGTGTGTGCCACAGTCGGAGTCTACCTGCTGGGCCCAGGGATACCCTCATTATCACACCTTTGATGGGAGAAGCTTTGACTTCATGGGCACCTGCACCTACACCATCGCCAAGACTTGCGGTTCGGGGTCAACTCTTCCTTCATTCACCGTGGAGGCCAAGAACGAAATCAGGGGTGGAAACAAGCACGTTGCTTATGTTGGTCTGGTGACAGTCAGAGTCTACAACACCGTCATTTCTGTGGCCAGAAACGAAATGGGATTTGTGAGGGTGAGTCTGAGCGGCAAGGCTGGTACCTAGGGAGGACCACCCCCACCCAGCCCTCTCTACCTTTGCCTCTTGTTCAGGGTCTCAGGGCTAGCTGACTCCCCATGAGTCGTGGATTGAGTCTGACTTCTCTTGCAGGTCAACTACCAGCGGTCTCAGCTGCCCATCTCCCTGCGTGAGGGGAAACTTCAGGTCTACCAGAGTGGAGGTTTGGCTTGGATTGGGACGGACTTTGCGCTGAAAGTTGCCTACGATTGGAGCAGCTATCTGGTGGTGACGGTCCCCAGCATCTTTTCAGGGAGCTTGTGTGGCCTTTGTGGTGACTACAACGGAGATCCAGCCAACGACTTCCGCACCCCCGACGGCAGCTTGGCCCCCAGTCCTGCGGAGTTTGGGCAAAGTTGGAAGGTGCAGGATGGTGACCGGTTCTGTCAGCAAGCAGCCCCCCCACCAAAAAGCTGCCCATCAGAAGGAGCCCACAAGTATAAAGCTGAGGCATTCTGTGGTCTAATCAGGAAAGGGGGAAATGGCCCGTTCAGCCTCTGCCATTCTGTGCTGGACCCCAGCATCTTTCTGGACAACTGCGTCAATGACCTCTGCTTGACCGACGGCCTCAGGCAGTCACTGTGCCAAGCGCTGAAGAGCTATGCGGATGCCTGTCGGAGGCGAGGAGTCACAGTCTCGGACTGGAGGACGGCCTCTGGCTGCAGTAAGTATGGCAGGGTACTGAAGAGCGAGGCAGCTTCAGAGTTAAGGCAAGCAGGTTAGATGTCCCACACAGAGATTTGTTCTGAGATATGTATCCCAAACGGAATAAGACAGAGCCAGGAGCACCCCAACTTTTGCAGTTCTGTATGCAGGAAACCTAGAACGGGACAGGATTCTAGAGAAAAGAATAGTTCATTGTTCTAGAACTTTGTAGTTCTCAGGGATGCAGAGATCTGGTGAAGGCTGCAGTCTAATACACCTGCATTTAGGCAAGTAAAGCCCTTTGAACTCAGTAGACCAGCACAGGATGCCCTCTGGAAGTCTCCCCATCACATCCACCTCATGTTGTGGGATGGGTAACATGAAGCAGAACCCAGTGCTCCCTCCTCCAAGTGTCCCATTCTGTTCCCCAGACATCCCTGGTACAATAGAGTGGAGCTTAGTTTCGGCAGGCCCTTCTGCCTTGCACGATTGACTGTGTTCTCTCTTTGGCAGCCCTTCCCTGCCCCGAGAACAGCCAGTACAAGGCCTGTGCAGCTCCGTGCCCAGCCACCTGCAACGACCAAGCCGGACCCAGCAACTGCGACTCGCTGCCGTGCGTGGGGAGCTGCCAGTGCAATGACGGTTTTGTGCTGGATGCTGGGAAATGCATCCCCAAGGCTTCCTGTGGATGCATCTTTGAGGGGAAGCTCTTCTCCCCCGGAGAGCAGTTCTGGGGAGACGGCACCTGCTCAAGACGCTGCATCTGTGACCCCAGAAGCAAACAGGTGACTTGCAAAACCACAGGTTGCAAGAGCGGCGAGCAATGCAGAGTGGAGAAGGGCATCCAGAACTGCTACTCTACCAGCAGCGGCACCTGCTCGATTTCAGGGCAACGTCACTATCTCATCTTCGATGGTCAGAGGTTTGACTTCCAGGGCACCTGCCTGTATCAGCTCACTGGGCTCTGTGCGAGGAGAGATGGTCTGGAGAACTTCCTGGTTCTTGTTCAAAACGACCGTCGAGGCAGCAAGACCGTGTCCTTCACCAAGGTGGTGGACATCAATATTTATGGCAATTCCATCGTGATCAGTCGAGAACAGCCTGCAAAAGTCATGGTGAGTTCCGCAGATCTTTTTGTTGTTCTTGGATGGGCTTTTTCTATTCTGCGGTTCCTTTGGTTCTTTTATTCATTCTCCTTCTGTGCGATATTGATTACTAGTGAGGTGCCCTCTGTACAGTAAGCAGGTCTAAAATCTGTAGCACGTTCCAGTGTTTCATTTAAAGCACCTGTACAGAACATGCCTGTAGAGGAGAGGACAGAAAACGAAGAATGGTCTGCTGGTAACGATGTCACGAAAGCCGTAAACTTTGATTTTCCCTTTTGCATACCTCCCAGGTCAACGGCTTCCTGATCAATCTGCCGTACAGGATGGGCAACAACAAAGTCTCCATTTACAGGAGAGGGCAAGAGGCCGTGGTGCAGACGGACTTCTTCCTGACCGTCACCTTTGACTGGCAAAGCCGGATCACCGTGAGTGTGCCCAGCACTTACGCCGGGGCCCTTTGTGGTCTCTGCGGGAACTTCAACGGCAACAAAGGAGACGACTTGATCATGAGAGATGGCAACGTGGCTCCAAATTCATCAGCCTTTGGTCAGAGCTGGAAACTGCAGAACATACCAGGCTGCACAGAACTCGGCCCGGGAACTTGCCCGGGCCTAGGAACTATTGAGGCTCAACAACGGACTCTCAGTGGGGAATGTGGGCTCCTCCTTGCCAAAAAGGGCCCTTTCAGAGAGTGTCACAAGAAAGTGGATCCTGAGGGATACTTCCAAGACTGCGTGTCTGATTACTGCTCCTCTCAAGGTCAACCAGCTGTGATCTGCAAAGCCTTGGCCAGCTATGCGCTGGCCTGCCAGGCAGCCGGGGCGACTCTCTATGCTTGGAGGTCTGACTCCTTCTGCAGTAAGTACTCCTATGCCAAGCAAACTTCAGGCGGATAAAGATCAGAATGTCCAATGAACAGACTGTTTGAAAGCAGGAAAAGGGTCCGCTCTCCAAGTGAGGCACTCAGCTGAAATGTACCATGAAGTACAGAAGGGCCAGATTCTTATAAGAAGAAGAGGATAGATAGAAGTAAAAACACAGAGTCTTAGCAAAAGCAGGGACAGAAGCATGAATTTGATGAAACGAGGACCCATGTGGGAGGTGTTCATGGAGGGATTTCAGCACAAAAGATGGCTTCAAGATGTCCAAGCCCTTCTTACTACTTTCCTAAGCTTGTTATACTGGTTATTTTACGTTCACCTTTGTTTCCATCTTGCAGGTCTTCCTTGTGCCCCAAACAGTCACTATGAGCTCTGCACTTCAGACTGTGCCCAGACCTGTGGAAGCATCTATGTTCCAATCCCTTGCACGGGGAGGTGCCAGGAAAGCTGCGTGTGCGATCAGGACTTTGTGCGGAGCGGCGATCAGTGCGTCCCCATCTCCCGGTGCGGCTGCTACTATCAAGAGAGATACTACTTAGCAGGAGAGACTTTCTATCCCACTTGCCAGGAGCGTTGCAGGTGCCAAGAGGGGGGGACTGTGAATTGTGAAGCCTTCAGCTGCGGTCCCAATGAGGACTGTGGTGTGGAAAACGGCATCCAGAAGTGCTACCCTGTTGGGAGCGCCACCTGTTCTGTGGCTGGTGGCGTTCACTACCTCTCATTTGATCAGGTGCCCTTTGATTTCCACGGCACCTGCACATACACCTTGGCTAAGACCAAAGCAAGCAGCCAGAACCTGACCCCCTTCACCGTTAATGTGGAGAACGGGGCCAGGGAGGACGGGAAGATGTCGGTTTCCAAGATGGTGTCCGTCAGCGTCCATGGCGTCACTCTCACCTTCCTGAAGAACAAGCCAGGGCAAGTGAAGGTGAGTCTAGAACCATAAGAAGGCAACTATCATTAGCTGTTCTTTTTCCACGAAGGTGTTTCCCAGTAGCGTACACTGAGCTCAGGTCAGTCCTTCACAAGCACTGAGACTAGAGCCATTACAAGCCCACAAACCTGGCAAGGGGGAATATTTGTTTTTCTTCTGAGTAGACTTACATAGAATTGTGCTGCTAGAGTGCTGGATTTTTAGGTTTAATGCATAGGATTAATCCCGACAGTAGATCTGTATTTCAGGCTTCTCCTCCCATTCTATTTGATTCCTCGCTGGCATCAAAATTTATAGGAAAATAATATGTTTAAAATATTTCTTTACTTGCCAAGTACTTAATGGATCTCCTTCCCACAGGGTCTGGTCAAGGCACCTGGCCTAGATGTCTTTCAATGGGGATTAGACAGATTAGTGGATCTGTCCATCCCAGGCTACAAGGATCTAGGAATGTATGTGACCTCTTGGTTTTACAAGTGGCCTCTCTCTGAACGCCAGGCGCAAGGGGTGACCACAGCATATGGGTCTCTTCCAGTCTTGATTGCTCCCTGGATCACCTTGTGGGCCATACAGGAAATTCACGGTGATGGGCCCCTGGCCTGATTTAACAGGATTGAATGGGCCATTGGTCTGATCCAGCAGGGCTCTTCTTGTGAATAATTAAAGTTGGAATAATTGGGAAAAGGGTTCCCCGGAATATGTGGTCAATATGATGATAGTGGGATCAACCATTACCCCTTAACAACTGAAGGGTGAAAGTGGAAAACAACCAGGCACTTCTTCTTCACTAGAGAACTCCATGTTACAAGGGAATGCTCTGTTCCTTGCAGGTGGATGATCTGTCCTGATCAGAGGACGAGATAGTGCAGATAGCAGCCGCCAGTTAAAAAACTCCTTCAGGCAATTCTGTGCCTACTTGGGAAGCTTGTGCTCAGAAGCAGCTGGTTCTTCCACCCCTACAAAGGTAGCACATGCCATGATGGAATTAGCTGCTGCCACCCTGAAGGCCTGTGCAGACGCCTCACAGTTTCTTTTAAGGGAGGTGACCACCCTCCAGTCGCAGGAGTCCTTAGGTCCCTCCTTGCCCTAAGATGACAGGACCACCGCAGAAGAGATGGTTATGATGGCCATCTCACCTCAACTGAGGGGACCCTGAGACGCTGCGCAGTGTTATCAGGCGGGCTGTATAACCTGTCAAAGATACTGGAGGTGTGCTTGGGGTATATGGGATGGACCCCGTGATTATCCAAGTCATGCTGGAAGGTCTCAGAGAAGAGCAGCATCTCTGGCTTGGCTGGCCCCTGGCGAAAAAACAAAAACAACAGTTATGCCCAGTATGCAGCTCCACAAGCAGAGGGTTGCTGAGCTGAGCCTGCTTGGAGGGCTTAAGCTCAAGGGCCTGGGAGGCTCTGACCACAGCCTGGGAAAGATCTCTATGAGGAACAGTCTGGCCAACTATGAGACTCAGATTCCTCTTCAGCTGCCCCTTCCCCAGGCAACTCCCCTTCCTCCAGTTGGCCAGGGAAGGCCATTCCTTCTTTTTGGACTTCGTATGCGAAGCCTTAGTTTAGGCTTGGCTTTCCCCATCCACCCCTTGGGGAGTTTAGGGGCGGCGGGGATGAATCTGCTTCATTGGAGGAGGAAGAAGCCTCTGCGTTTGCTGGATCGTCTGCAGGGTCCCACAGGCCTCCTGCTTCGGTTGGGAAGCTATTGAGGCCTGTAGGCCTAAACTGAGGCCTGTAGAGGATTGAACTGAGGCCGGTAGGCCTGAATTAACTGAGGGCAGTAGAGGCTTGAACTGAGGCCTGTAGAGGACTGAACTGAGGCCTGTAGAGAAGTGCACTGAGGCCAGTAGGCCTGAGGCCGGTAGGCCTGAATTAACTGAGGGCAGTAGAGGCTTGAACTGAGGCCTATAGGCCTGAACTGAGGCCGGTAGCGGACTGCACTGAGACCTGTAGGCCTGAACTGACTGAGGCCTGTAGAGGACTGAACTGAGGCCGGTAGGCTTGAACTGAGGCCTGTAGAAGACCGAACTGAGGCTGGTAGGCCCCAAACCCTCCGTGCCAAGCCTGCTCCTGGCTAAGGAGGGAGAGGAGCAGTCGAGGGAAGGTGAAAACACAGAAGAATTCCGGAGGAGACTGCTGAGCTCAGCTTCCACACGACCTGCTCTGTGCAATGCAGAGCCGAAACTCGGCTCTTCCTATATATAATTGAAGTTGGAATAATTGGGACAAGAGCCCCCTTTGAATAACTGGTCAATAAGAGGATATCAGGATCAACCATTACCCCTTCACAATTGAAGGGTTACAATGGATAACATATTTGTTTTTCTTCCGAGTAGACTTACACAGAATTGTACTGCTAGAGTGCTGGATTTTTAGGTTTAGGATCCCTACAGTAGATCTATTTCAGGCTGCTCCTCCCACCCAATTTGATCCCTCCCTGGCATCAAAAATTCTAGGAATTTAATATGTTTAAAATATTTCTTTACTTGCCAAGTACTTAACGGATCTCCTTCCCACAGGGTCTGGTCATGGCACCTGGCCTACATGTCTTTCAAAGGGGATTAGACAGATTAGTGGATATGTCCATCCCAGGCTACAAGGATCTAGGAATATATGTGACCTCTTGGTTTTACAAGTGGCCTCTCTCTGAATGCCAGGCGCAAGGGGTGACCACAAGATATGGGTCGCTTCCGGTCCTGATTGCTCCCTGGATCAACTTGTGGGCCGCTGTGAGATACAGGAAATTCACAGTGATGGGCCCCTGGCCTGATTTAACAGGATTGAATGGGCCATTGGCCTGATCCAGCAGGGCTCTTCTTGTGTATAATTAAAGTTGGAATAATTGGGAAAAGGGTTCCCCGGAATATGTGGTCAATATGATGATAGTGGGATCAACCATTACCCCTTAACAACTGAAGGGTTAAAGTGGAAAACAACCAGGCACTTCTTCTTCACTAGAGAACCCCATGTTACAAGGGAATGCTCTGTTCCTTGCAGGTGGATGATCTGTCCTGATCAGAGGACGAGATAGTGCAGATAGCAGCCGCCAGTTAAAAAACTCCTTCAGGCAATTCTGTGCCTACTTGGGAAGCTTGTGCTCAGAAGCAGCTGGTTCTTCCACCCCTACAAAGGTAGCACATGCCATGATGGAATTAGCTGCTGCCACCCTGAAGGCCTGTGCAGACGCCTCACAGTTTCTTTTAAGGGAGGTGACCACCCTCCAGTCGCAGGAGTCCTTAGGTCCCTCCTTGCCCTAAGATGACAGGACCACCGCAGAAGAGATGGTTATGATGGCCATCTCACCTCAACTGAGGGGACCCTGAGACGCTGCGCAGTGTTATCAGGCGGGCTGTATAACCTGTCAAAGATACTGGAGGTGTGCTTGGGGTATATGGGATGGACCCCGTGATTATCCAAGTCATGCTGGAAGGTCTCAGAGAAGAGCAGCATCTCTGGCTTGGCTGGCCCCTGGCGAAAAAACAAAAACAACAGTTATGCCCAGTATGCAGCTCCACAAGCAGAGGGTTGCTGAGCTGAGCCTGCTTGGAGGGCTTAAGCTCAAGGGCCTGGGAGGCTCTGACCACAGCCTGGGAAAGATCTCTATGAGGAACAGTCTGGCCAACTATGAGACTCAGATTCCTCTTCAGCTGCCCCTTCCCCAGGCAACTCCCCTTCCTCCAGTTGGCCAGGGAAGGCCATTCCTTCTTTTTGGACTTCGTATGCGAAGCCTTAGTTTAGGCTTGGCTTTCCCCATCCACCCCTTGGGGAGTTTAGGGGCGGCGGGGATGAATCTGCTTCATTGGAGGAGGAAGAAGCCTCTGCGTTTGCTGGATCGTCTGCAGGGTCCCACAGGCCTCCTGCTTCGGTTGGGAAGCTATTGAGGCCTGTAGGCCTAAACTGAGGCCTGTAGAGGATTGAACTGAGGCCGGTAGGCCTGAATTAACTGAGGGCAGTAGAGGCTTGAACTGAGGCCTGTAGAGGACTGAACTGAGGCCTGTAGAGAAGTGCACTGAGGCCAGTAGGCCTGAGGCCGGTAGGCCTGAATTAACTGAGGGCAGTAGAGGCTTGAACTGAGGCCTATAGGCCTGAACTGAGGCCGGTAGCGGACTGCACTGAGACCTGTAGGCCTGAACTGACTGAGGCCTGTAGAGGACTGAACTGAGGCCGGTAGGCTTGAACTGAGGCCTGTAGAAGACCGAACTGAGGCTGGTAGGCCCCAAACCCTCCGTGCCAAGCCTGCTCCTGGCTAAGGAGGGAGAGGAGCAGTCGAGGGAAGGTGAAAACACAGAAGAATTCCGGAGGAGACTGCTGAGCTCAGCTTCCACACGACCTGCTCTGTGCAATGCAGAGCCGAAACTCGGCTCTTCCTATATATAATTGAAGTTGGAATAATTGGGACAAGAGCCCCCTTTGAATAACTGGTCAATAAGAGGATATCAGGATCAACCATTACCCCTTCACAATTGAAGGGTTACAATGGATAACATATTTGTTTTTCTTCCGAGTAGACTTACACAGAATTGTACTGCTAGAGTGCTGGATTTTTAGGTTTAGGATCCCTACAGTAGATCTATTTCAGGCTGCTCCTCCCACCCAATTTGATCCCTCCCTGGCATCAAAAATTCTAGGAATTTAATATGTTTAAAATATTTCTTTACTTGCCAAGTACTTAACGGATCTCCTTCCCACAGGGTCTGGTCATGGCACCTGGCCTACATGTCTTTCAAAGGGGATTAGACAGATTAGTGGATATGTCCATCCCAGGCTACAAGGATCTAGGAATATATGTGACCTCTTGGTTTTACAAGTGGCCTCTCTCTGAATGCCAGGCGCAAGGGGTGACCACAAGATATGGGTCGCTTCCGGTCCTGATTGCTCCCTGGATCAACTTGTGGGCCGCTGTGAGATACAGGAAATTCACAGTGATGGGCCCCTGGCCTGATTTAACAGGATTGAATGGGCCATTGGCCTGATCCAGCAGGGCTCTTCTTGTGTATAATTAAAGTTGGAATAATTGGGAAAAGGGTTCCCCGGAATATGTGGTCAATATGATGATAGTGGGATCAACCATTACCCCTTAACAACTGAAGGGTTAAAGTGGAAAACAACCAGGCACTTCTTCTTCACTAGAGAACCCCATGTTACAAGGGAATGCTCTGTTCCTTGCAGGTGGATGATACATTGCAGCTCCTCCCCGTGACCCTTTCTGGAGGGCGGCTCAGAGCCCATCCACATGGCTCCAGAGTCCTGGTCCAAGCTGACTTTGGCCTCATTGTGAGCTATGACTTTGCTTCTCGCGTGACGGTCACTGTCCCAAGCAATTACCAGGACGGGCTGAGTGGCCTGTGTGGGAACTACAATGACCAGAAGGGGGATGAATTTCTGCTCCCAGATGGAAGGGCGGTCACCGATGTCAACACGTTTGGTGCTGCCTGGAAAGTTTTGGTCCCGGGAGCAGACGGATCCTGCTTAGACGGGTGCCCTGGGAACAAGTGCCCGGTCTGCAACGAGAGGCAGAAGGAGGTTTTGAAACAGCGCAAGTACTGTGGGATCCTCAGTGCGGACGACGGCCCCTTGAGTGCCTGTCACGCCACGGTGGACCCCAAAGTGTATCTCAGCAACTGCATCTATGACTCCTGCTTGGTCGATGGGGACAGAGAAGTCTTGTGCCAGAGCATCCAGAGCTATGTGTCTGCCTGTCAAGATGCAGCGGTCTCTTTCAACACCTGGAGGACCCCGTCGTTTTGCCGTAAGTATTGGGGGCTGAGCACTGGGATAGATGTAAAGTGAACTGGGGAGCAGCATCTGAGCAGACTCCCTCTTACGTATGGGCATAATTCACTAATATCTTCATTTCTTATATCTCCACTGACCAACTCCTACCCAGATGCCCTCTTCTCCTCTCCCCTCCTGTCTTCTGCAGACTCGGAGATCTTTCCCTCTATACGTCTTTCCAATTTAGCACTGACATGCCCAGCCAACAGTCACTACGAGGTCTGTGCCGACCTCTGCTCCATCTCCTGTGCCAAGATCAATGATCCAGGAACCTGTCCAAGTACTTGTGCCGAGGGCTGCCAGTGTGACGATGGCTTCTTCTTTGATGGCCGTGCCTGTGTGACTGCGGAAAACTGTGGCTGCCTCAGGAATGGACGTTACCTCAAGGTAGCCGAACTCTGAACTTTATTGTCCCACCCTCCATTTTTTGGTCACTAACACTGATCAGGCCACTGATGCCTTCCATGTTTATACATTTTTAGACACAAATTAGATGGGATTAATGTTGGGCAGACCATCATGACATTTATTTAAGGCTCCTGTGTTATTGGGTTGTATCTAAAGAACGTTTGCCCTATGTCCTGGGGAAATTAATGGAACTCAAGTTACTTATGACTTACTTGTGTCACTTAGTTCAGTGGTGCTTGACCCACTGAACAATCCATTATTACTTCATATGTTGGTTCTCCGATATATAAGAGTATAAGATTTTTTTAGCTCTTTCATCAGATAACGTGAAATGCACTTGAACTTACTTTAAACTGACAATTTTTTAATATAAATTTTTTGCTGTAAATCATACAGGTTGGAGAGAGCATCGTCTTGGATGGCTGCTTGGAGAAATGTACCTGTCGCTTTTCAGGCCTGCTAGTCTGCGAGAAAATGAGATGCCAGGCCAAGGAAAGATGCGCCCTCCAGGACGGTGTGCATGCTTGCATCGGGGAAGAAGGAGAGTGCTTGCTCACTCCAGGAGCGCAGCTGACCTCCTTTGATGGTGCCTCTGGGAGAATCCTCCACAGTGGAGCTTATGAGATGGTTTCCCTTTGTGATGGGGCTGACCCCTCTTGGTTCAGGATTGTGGCAGTCATCCAGACATGCAGAGATGAGGGTTTGCCAGCTGTGTCAACCTTGCATGTCTTCTTCAGAGGAACTTTTATCACTGTGAAAAGGAGCAAGGAGACATGGGTAAGTGCACTCCCTCTTCAAGAGAGGCCAACCAGATATTCCAGAGAAATACATAGGAGAGAACGACAACAGTACTCATTCACTCTTGTTGCCCTTCAGCATCACCAACAGTGCATCTGAACATGGAATCTCTATGCTTAGAGCAGTTTTGGATATTGAGAAGATGGGAAAGTACAAGCGGTTCTCTGTCTTATTGGGAAGAAAATGTTCACATTTGTTCTAGGACAGGGGTGCTCAATAGGTAGATTGCGATCTACCGGTAGATCACGAGGCAAAATGAGTAGATCGCGGAGCCCTGTCTCTCCAAACTGTTAATATGTCAGTTTCATCTAGTGACTATTTAGCTGACACTAAACTGACACTGAAACTGACACTTTAGCTGCTCTTCAGGGGGCGGGAGTTTGAGATGGAGTCGCTCTGATGGCGGTTGCCGCGGGAGGCCCCGAGTGACCCTCCCCTTCCCTTCCAGTCCCTCGGTCGGGGCTGACAGGTGAGATGACCCCCCTGCCGCCTGCACGTGCAGCCCATCTCCATGGAAACGGGGAAGCCCCCCGCCCCTTCCGAGGAGGACCTGCGACGCCTCCCTCTCCCTGCTGGTCTCAGGGCGCAGCCACAAAGAGTTTGGGGGGGCGGGGAGTGGGGAGCTCCTCCCCCCCATAGTGCAGCAAGGCTGGGCATGTGCCTCTTGGGGGGACCTGTGGCTGCCCCTTTATGTGGGGTGGAGAGAGAGGAGAGGCCTCCCGTGTGCTTCCTGAAGCATCTGGTGGGCCACTGTGGGGCACAGGAAGCTGGACTTGGTGGGCCTCCTCTGACCTGGTCCAGCAGGGGCTCCATACATCAAAGGGGTTGTCTGTCAGACGCTTCCTTCCCCCCTGGTAGATCTCCGGGCCTTGCTAGGTTTCAAAGTAGCTCTCGAGTCAAAAAAGTGTGAGCACCCCTGTTCTAGGAGATGCAATTGTGTCTGCCGATCCTCCTGCCTTCACATGGTACAAATCCCAACATCTTTTCTCTGTCATTTATACACTTCAGGTGAATGGATACCAGGTGAAACTCCCAGCAAAAGTCTCTGAAGACGTGTCTGTTAGCGCCTCTCAGGCTGGAGTCATGATCAAGTTGGATTCCCAAGCACAAGTTCTCCTCAGCCTCCGTAGGGAAGTGTCAGTGCAAATCAGAGGACGCTTGCAAGGGAAAGTGTGCGCCTCTTGTGGGAACTTCAATGGGGATGCTGTTGATGATCTGAAGCTGCCCGATGGGAACATAGCAGGAAATTTTGCTGAGGTCACCACTACCTGGAAGGCTAGGGATTTCTCCAGCTGGTGAGTGGTTCTTTGGGTGGTCTTGCAGAAGGTGCACAAGATAAAACAGGCATTGGAATGCTTTGTAGAACAAAGTGGGAATTGTCTGGTGAGAGGCAGCCAACCTTGAAAAGTCAAATGAATATAATCATAGGGCAAAATATGCCTGAACTTACATTTTAAATGTAATTTTACTATAGCCTTCAGAAGTATTTAGAAAGTATCTCACTGAGGGAGGAGCAAGCTCAGTTCTTTGTACTTTTCTCTTCCAGTGATGCTTAACAAGAAAGGGCCATTTCAGCGATGACTTCTAAACCTCGGAATTCCTGCTCAAGACATTTGCCTGATTCCATCATTGTTTGATCATGATTTTTTTAAATATTATGCAGCTCTCTGTTTTATTCCTTTGCAACTGGAAATCACCTATGCTTTTAAAACTTTTCTTTAAACTGCTATTTGTTACTGATTTAAAAAAAATAAAGTTTCATTTTAATATACGTTTATACTCGTGGTTCCTGACCTTCGGTGGGGCACTACCCCCTGTAATGGAAATGCGCAACATCCCTAGAGGAGATAGGACTAACTGACTAAAGGACAGATGGGTGAATGGGTTTTGGAGACTGCTGAAGACACTGGAGATTGGTGTGTGGCTGCCATGCCCAAGACCTGCTGAAGACCAAGGTGCTGATGTAGTGGCGAGAGGAGCTGCTGGCAGGAGAGGGGAGGAAGGAGGATCTCTGCAGATTGAACAGGCAGAGGTGGTAGGGTCCAGCAGTGCTGAAGGGCAGAAACAGGGCCATTGTTGGGGAATGAAGGGGAACTAATTAGCTTAAAGTGGGCATAGGTTCTCTAATCAAAGTTTGGACTGGGGATCTGGCAAAACATCCCTATAAGAAAGCTGCCTCTTTTTTTACTTGCCTGTGTGTGGGAGTGGTGGCAGAGGCAAGAACCTGGAAGTGCTGTACTATAGCACCTACGGATCCCCGGTGAGGCTGCAGCCCTCCTTAAGGGGGCAGTATCTTTAACGAAAACATGCATGCCTGCCTTGGGGGGGGGGGTCACAGTCCCTAGATTGGGAAACTCTGGTTTACGCATTGCAAGCTAACTTGATCAGGTTGGCTACAAGTCATTCAAGCTAACGAGTAAATTAGCCCCCCCCCCCATGGTACCCTCTGCCACCTTTGATCAGGCATTGGGTGCTGTCATACATAGGTTCAAGGGACCCTCAATCAGTGCCCGGTCTTACCACTCCGTATCACTGTTACTGCTGTGTCGAATATTCTCTCATGCCACATTTAATGTAGTTTACAGCCCAATCATAACTCAGGCTGGAACAAGCAGGCTAAGTGCCCTGAGCTGTATCCAGCACAAGGCAGGAGCTGGCTGGAGCATAACTCGGAATAAGGGGTCTTTTTCCCCCTTAGCCTGAGTAACACCCCAGACACCTCTATGGGGCTACTCAGATCTACACCAATGAAACTGCTGGCACAAATCCAAACAGTCTAGTGTAACGCCAGACTGGTCACGAGGGTTCGGTTTGTGGTGCCGTGGTTGGTCTCACCCCTCCTCCCAGGCTCAATCCACCCACCATTCCAATCTACCCAAAAACACCCCCTCTCCGCCTCCATCCCGTCCTCTTGCCACCCTCTCCCACCCACCTACCCCCCGCACCGGCCTGCAGGGGGCTTGCGCTGCCCCAGCAATACTCCAGGACTGTGCTGTTAGCCTCGTAACTTTTCTTTAAACTTCTATTTGTTATTGTTTCAAAAACTTGAACCCCCACAGATACTGAGTGCTGACTGTATTTATTCCTCGACTTGCCTTACTAACATAATTGTGTCTGCCGTTGTAAGCCAGGATTTCATTTCCCAGCATCTTTGCTGCTTCCGTTATCCACTTGAGCACATCCTTTTGGTGCTGTCGTTTTTATCAGGGCTGCAGAGAAGGTGAAGTTGCTGGGTATAATTCCCCAAACCCTGACATTAAATAGGTACCCAAGTAGGGTTGCCACCCGTCCTTCAGCGGGGTCTGGGAGTGGACTTACCCAATGGCAGTGGTTCCCAAACAGTGCAGTGTGGAGGCCAAGAATGCCACGGTGAACTCACAGGATGTCTCCAGCAGCCTCTTCTTACCAGCACTCCCGGGCACCGCCACTGAATTGCGGGAGATGGCTGTAGGTCTTGTGCGATTCAAGATGGTGGTGCGCCATGACCGTGGTAAGTTTGGGAACCAGTGCCCTATAGGAACCAAACTGGAACAACCCACATGGCTCCCAAACTCCCTGAAGAGCGTCAAGGTTGCCGAAACAACAGGGATGCTTCATCTGGGAGCAGGAAGGATGGAGGAGGATCAACTGCGCATGTGTCAAAGGGCCCCTGTTAAAAACATTCTCTGGAGCCCACCTAACCACTCTGTGGCCGTAGACTTCAAATATATAAATGCCCAGTACTGGATTCTGTCTTTGTCTCATTCTAGTCAAGAAATATAACCCAAAGCTGAGACTGCAGCTGAGAGCCAGCTGGGTGCACAGGGATACCTATTAAGTTACAGGGAGAACAAAGCAGAGAGAGGCTAAATTGGCAAGATATGGAAGGGGGAAATGGCTAGATCTTTTTTTTTTTTTTTTCACATCCAGGTTTATTGGGGAACATTAAGAATGTGTTCTTAAGAATTAAGAGCATTAATAACACAGGCCTACAAAATTGAGGGTCAGAAAAATTTTTCCCAAACTTTATGGTGGTTTGATATGAATTTGGGGTGCCAATTCCAAAAATGGCATCCGTTTTGCCCTATCACGTCTAGCTTTGGAGATATAGTATAGCCTCATTAGTGAATGGTTCAAGCAGCTTCCTCATGAGGAAGCCATGGTGTAGGCTTCTGCATTAGTTAGCTGCTTGAACCATTCACTAAAGATTTACTTCTGAGTAGGCATGCCTCGGATGGGGCTCAGAGGCTGCCATCCTAGGCACGCTTTTCTTGGGAGTAAGCCCCATTGACCACAGTGGGGTTTACTTCTGAGTAGACACGCCTCGGACGGGGCTCAGAAGCTGCCATCCTGTGCACACTTTCCTGGGAGTAAGCCCCATTGACTGTAGTGGAACTTCTGAGTAAACTTGCATAGGATTGGGCTCGGAATCATTTTAGTTCCTCCAGTCTGGTTACTCCCTTCCTTCCTTCCTGCACTGCCATTTATTGAATGCAGGGAAAATTGGGAAGCTTTTCTCTTGGTGGAACTGTGAAGATGTCTTTCCCTGGAGTGTGTGTGTGTGGTGGTGGTGGTGGAGGGGGGTTTAGAAGAACAATTTAATAAATCTTATTTCTGCCCAGCCCACAGGTGTACACATTGGGTGTACACACATTGTATATATGCAGCACTGGACAGAAATGGCTTAACAACCCTGTGCAGGTCCCCGCCCTCAAGCTGAATCAATAGAACTGAGATCTCCTTCCATACCAGTCCAACATGACTGTCCTTCCTTTGTAATGAATTTAGTATCCTTACGTCTCCCTTTGCTAAGAACTTAGCAAAAGCTCAAATGCGTTGGCTTTGAATCAAACCCAACTTGATATTAAAATTGCCATCGATTCACTGACAGCCCAAGCACATGCATGTCTACTCAGAAGTAAATTCCTTTCAATTCAATGGGGCTTACCCCCAGGAAAGTACATATAACAACCAATTTTCAACCACTGTCTCCGGGCACATTGGTGTGCACAGGTGTGCCACAGGATTTTTGGGGGGAATATCATTTCTTAGTAGGGCCAATGGAGATGTGAGCCCCTCCACAGGCAGCATGATGTGCCTTGTCAATTGTCAGAAACCTGATGGTGTGCCTTGACAATTTTAGTGCCTTGTCAGTGTGCCGCGAGATGAAAAAGGTTGAAAATTGCTGGTGTGTAAGATAGCAGCCTAAGTTAACTGTTAGTTGCAGTGTGATGTACGAGTTGTACAGCACATTATCAGCAGAGATACATTAACATTTCTTTAAACTTCAGGTACGAGTTTTACATCTTTTCTCTATATGTCTCCTCCTGCCCTCACCTTCCTATCATCTTGGCAAATGTAAGCTCCAAACCTTGAGAGATCACCTTATTAAGGCTGCCCTTCAAGGAACTGTAGCCGAGTGAATCTGAATGTGTGTTTTTGCACAGCAGAGCCCAGACTCTAGCCCTCACCAACTGGAATGGGGCACTTCAAGGAAATGAACTCTGACTTTTTCTTTCTTTTTTTCTTTCTTTCAAGCCTTCTGTCAATATTCCTAAAGTGCACACTATAAAAAATGAAGCACTTTCCATATGGAGAAGTTTTATGAGAACAAATATTTGCATGGTCCTTTTGCACGAATGGGACAAGAGGTGGAGTCTCCAGCCTGTGGGTTGAATCTGATAACAGAATAGCTGGTAATAAAATGGGAGACACCCTTGTGATTGTCATTGTGTCAATTATGTCAGCGATGATACAGGAATCAGAAACTACATTTTTTAAATGTCAATGTTTCAGAGATAGGGGATCAGAATTCCTCATAGGAATTCATAGGGATTCACCCATTGGATCAGAGTAAGGTCCAAATGGTAAAGCTGGTCCCACCAACCCCTGAAGCCATTGGCTTGCTACAACTGGTTTAGGATGGGGCTAATGGAGCATGTTCATTTCTGAACTTGCCCCACTGTCTCAGAGACGCCAACTGTCCCATCACAACCCTGGTGGGGAAACAGCCATTGGCCAATGCATGGCTATACATCCAGTCCTCCCACTGTCCCCCACCATCAAGGTACAGGGTTGGCTGCTCTGCACAGGATGAGGGCCGCCCTACTATGGGTGATTCTGGCCCTTTCACCCCAGGGCTAGACCAGGTGGAGCTGAGAGTGGGGATGGGAGAGAGACAGCCCAAGAAAGGCAGGGCTCAGGGCTTCATAAGGCACTCAGGTATGGTGATGAGCGGCAGTGGCGTAGCTAAGGGGGTGCAGGGGGTAGCAGTTGTACCGGGCATCAAGCTTTAGGGGGGCAACAAGCTGAGCTTGACTCTAGTGACCAAAATTGTGAAAATCTTGGTATATATGAATAATACCATCATGTTATATATCGTTGGAAAGATAATTTAATGCAGAGTGCAATGAAACAAACTGCACTAGAATATCTGTATTCTATCAAAAGTTATGACCAATTAACCAGAAAATGAAAACACAACTGTCTTGTGGAACAAAAAGTGGATTTTTTAAACTCCAAACTGACCTACGAGTGATTGTTCTGAGTGCCAATAAGATGTTGTTATGATACAGCATGGAACCAATAACTTTTTATTTATTTCCTTAATTAAATTTGATTTTATCATGCATGGGGGGGGCTACAAAATCTTCTTTGACCCCAGGTAGCAGATAGATACCTTAGCTATGCCACTGGGGGAGGCTGCAGACCAAGTAGGTGGTGAGCAGCTGGGGGAGGAGGTGGGTTCCTCCCAATTTTCACTTTTTAAAAAGCCCAAGTGTGATGTCACTTCCGGTTGTGACATCACTTCTGGGGCAACATTTTGAGCTTGGCACCGGGCTACACGATCATTAGCTATGCCACTGATGAGGGGGCTCTGGACAGGCTAGCTGATGGCTGCCCCTCTGGGACTAGGGTAAGCTTTGCAATGGTACCCCCCTCCCCACTATTGAACTCTGAGGCCTGGTTGGGGGATCCTGGTTGTTGGGCTAGCAACACCCCCTTTTGTTTCTACCCCTTTTCCATGGGACCAAGAAGGACTCAGACACCAAGTGGAGTGCATCTGCCTCACAGCAACCCTGCTGGGGTAGAGGGTGGAGCATCAGTCTTGCTCCTTTAAATACTTAAAGGTGCAGCAAACAAGTGAGACACTACCTGAACTCTACTGGGAAGCAGTAGAGATGAGTGGAGAAGAGACAGGGGTAAGTGCCTCCTGACAATCTGCTTCATTTGGTGTCATGGATGGGCCAGCCCCAGCTGAGACTTCAATATGATCCTTGTTTCCCAGACTGTGCAGGTAGTGAAATCACAGGGAGTACACTCATGGCAGCACAGCCGCTCCCTGGTTCCTGCAATATCTGTTGCGTCCATCTCCAAAAAGCACCTCGGCTGTACAAGAACTGCATGTGAAGTTCTTGCTGTACTGATTTCAGCCTGGCTCTGCATGGGAATGTCTGAAATCCTGAAAAGAGGTAGACACTGGGAACGGAGTGCCCTGGAGCCAATGGGTAATGAGTACATGATGTTTGGGGCTGAATTGCTCTATTGGTCACATTAGATGACACATAGAATGACTGGAACTTCTGTGAATGATTAACAAGGACCATCGTGGCCATCACCTGATAGCAGGCAGACTGGGAAAATGCACTGGATATTGTAGCCTCTGTGAGAAGGATAGGTTAAAATGCAGAATATCACAATTAGCAATCAATCATAAGGTGTGGCTGAATGCCCTACATTGTCAATACAATTCTGGTTTTAGAGGCTCTCTAGCCAAACAGCTGATTGGTGAAATTTCCTAGACTATGGGTGACAGGTGACACTGCTGATCGCTGCTCCCCTTGATAAAACTCTCTGCAAGTAGAAAGCTATGTGTCAGGGAAAAGTCTTAAGTCTCCTCCTTGACCTGTGCATTTTGGATGTGTAGGAATGTTTTGTAAGGGGCCACGTGGGCAGTTTTTGCAGTGGTCCACCTGCAGTCTGATGTGGGACAAAAGGATGTATGGTAGACTGTTTGCTTAGAGAAGGCATTGTTCTTTGTTGGTAGCACATCTATGGCTCTTGGGTCTTGAAGGGAGATTGAAAGTGGGCAGTCGGAAGAGGGGTAGAGGATGCACCCTTCTCTGTCTGTGGCCTCAAGCAACCTCATGGATGGGTTTTCCCTGAACACAGGTCAGACCAGAGGTTCTATATTCATTTCATACAGCAGGCCATATAGCATTCATGGTATCTGCTAAGGGTTGGAAGTGGTGTCATTCAGCAGGAAGTGACATCATCAGGCAGGTGATGACCAGAAATAAGCACTTTGTTCTCATCTAATTATTATTATACTTTATTTTTACCCCACTTGTAGTATTTACATACACAGGCACTAAGATGTCTTAGCATATTTGGCATCAAGGACAGTCAGGCACGCCTGCGCAGTTGAGCACACTCAACCAACCTTGGAAATATGTTGGGTCATTGAACTCTGTGCCTGTGAGCAGCAGAATGCTAGGAAGAAGAATCTTATCTAGGAATGTGTTTGTGGTGAAGCTAGAACTAGCTAGTAGACAGCCGGTATGAAAAGTAGTATCCTTGTGGAAATTTCTCAACTACGTAATCTTATATCATGTGTTTTGAGACTTAATAAAAGGCTGGGTCAGGAGCTGGGAGGGAGCACTTCACTTCTCCCTTGATTTCATTCTTGCTCCTGCTTCCAGCACTTTCAACCTCTCTGAAACCTGTGTCTGTTGTCTAATTCTTGCCATGGCTTTTCTGCCACACCAACACAGCATCTCAGCATCTCAGCATCTCAGCTCCTCAAGTAGCACCAAAATGCTACACCACTTTTCTCCTCGAAGGGACTCAAGGCGCCTTACAAAACAAGGTTAAAACAGTTAAAAACATAATTTAAAAGCAGATAAAAACATAACATATCATAAAAACAGTAGTCAGATGAAAACTAATCAGGTAAGAGCATAGGGCAGCAAATTAGAAAAGGATCAGGCCTGTGAACAGATGTTAAAATATGTTAAGAGATGTTAAAAGATGTTAAAAAGGCCAGGAACTCAGAAGGCTTGTCTAATAACTAATTAATTCCATCAAATAACTATTCCATCTAATAACTAATATTAGATATATTAGTTATTAGATATTAGTTATTATATTAGTTATTCAAATATCTCCTGCCTGATTGTTGTATTCCCGTATATATGCCAATAAAGGTATTATTGTTGTTATTAGTTATTTTAATATTCCATGGAATAACTATTCCATCTAATAACTAATTAGCTGCAAATAGCAGAAGAAGAAAAATTGTGAATCTTGATAATATTTTCAAGATGTGGGAGCACCTCATTATTATTCAGACTGCCCTTTCAGCAGTACCACTGAAGCATCACTTTTCAGCTCAGCAGCTGAAAGAGCCCGATTATCATGCTGGTGATCTAAAGAGCTTCCGTGGGCTGGATATGGCCCACAGTCCTTAAGTTTGACACCCCTGGACTAGACTGAGAAATGGTGACTGGGTCAAGTAAGCTTTGTGTCCAAGCAGGGATTTGATACTAGATGTCTTAAGACCTAGTCAAACACCCTAACTCAGTGTTTCTCAAACTGTGGGTCAGGACCCACTTTAATAGGTGGGTCACAAGCCAATTTCAGGTGGGTCCCCATTCATTTCAATATTTTCATTTTTAATATATTCGACTTGATGCTCCCCATGGTATGTGACTGCATTTGGGGAAATGTGACAGACCTGCACTTTTAACAAGCTACTATGTATATTCTTTTGACAATCATATTCAATGGGATTTACTCCTGGGTAAGAGTGGGTAGGATTGTAGCCTAGGAGTGTTAAAAATTTTCCTGCTTGATGATGTCACTTCTGGTCATGATATCACTTCCAGTGGGTCCTGACAGATTCTCATTCTAAAAAGTGGGTCCAGGCACTAAATGTGTGAAGACCACTGCCCTAACCACTATCCTACATTTGATGAGGCACATAGTATCAACTCCCTGGGGCATTTGGTGGGCCGCTGTGAGATACAGAAAGTTGGACTAGATGGGCCTATGGCCTGATCCAGTGGGGCTGTTCTTATGTTCTTATGAAACTTCCAAAAGTGTAGCCATGCTTTGCTGTTTTGGAATTGCAGACTGCGCAAACCTTATGCTGAAATAAATGGGCTAGTCCTGCTGGTGCTACAACACCTGCAATCATGCAATAATTTTTTTCTCAAGTTGTCACAAATGTCAGGACATTTCCTTGGCGCTATTTAAGAAAATTATATCCTTCCTTATGGCTTGTCACATATTTTCAAAGCAACTCCTAACAATTAAAATAGTACCCCAATGGATTCATAAGAAAACTCATTAAGAATAATCAGTAAAATGCAAAGATAACAGCACCGCAGTAAAACCATAAAACAATGCAACACACCCAACAAACAGAAATTTAAATCAACTGTACATAAATGTAGGCTAGGCAAACACAAATCTTGGTGCCTATAATTCAACAAACTAGGTGGCAGGTGGAAAGTTCAGGAGAATGTTGCAATGTTAGGACACCCCTCTAGAAAATGCCCTTTCGTAGAGTTGCCACCTGTCTAACGTCTGATTAAGAAGCCAGGGTTCTTGGAGGGAGGACCTTGGGTGATATTCTTGATAGGCAAGTCAGATTCATTTATGGCATTGTCACTGTAGATGAAAAGTGTTCCTGTAAGACAGTTCTACCCCGCCCAGAGCATCTCCAATGCAATGGGTGAATGTACACCTCTTCCCTGTACACTGGCCCTAGAGACATCGTCTTTTTGTGACATGGAGAGAATCTACACAGGGATAATCTTCTTGGGGGGGGGCGACGTGCATCATCATTTGGGAAGAACATGTGTTTTTTTGTGAGTATGAACATTAGGAAGTCACTGTATGCATCTTGTTTCTGATGCAATGTTCAGTTGTGTTCTTTCTCCTGCACTGTGCTTTTGTGTGGGAGGTAGTTTTACATAAAGGAAGGAAAAAAAGACAACATCCAACTGATTAAGCAATTGTTCTCTCTCTCTCTCTCTCTCTCTCTCTCTCTCTCTCTCTCTCTCTCTCTCTCTCAGGATTATTCAATGCTGAGACTGATCCCTTCATGATTGGTGTTGATCCAAAGACCGAAATCTGGTGTCTGTCTCCTTCCAGGCTAATCACAATGAGGCCTGTGTCTTGGACTAACATGGCAGGAAGGCTTTAATACTTCAGCTGCATCTAGAGAGGCTTCTGGGGTATGAATATTGCCAATGGAATCTGGTTCCATCATGGCATGACACTTCATCAGAGCATCATCAGGGAACCCATTGGGAGCAGGACTCGGGAATATTTGGGAATAATAAGGCTACCTTGAGGGCCCTTAAGTGGGGTGGAAAGGCGGAGTGTAAGGGTCAACTTTTCAGCACCAGTGCAGCCCCAAAGTAAGGGAACAAAAGTTCCCTTACCTTGAGGAGGCCTCTGTGACTGTTTTCCCCCCACCACCACAGGATGCTGCACACACCCCATTGGCACAGCACCCCATTGGCTACCCACACCCCATTGGCACAGCAGCACTGGAACTGGAAAATGGGATTGGATTGGGACCTGAATCTTTTAATTAAAATAAATAAATATTTGCCAAGACTGAGGTTGGGAGCAATGGAATATGTTGATGCAGTGAAGTCAAATGGACTTCTCTACTGTTGGTCTGGGAAATTGAAGAGACTTTGGTTGTCTCTTTAGGGTCAAAAATAAACTCTGCAAAAGGGGCAGTTAGGTATACAAGAGAATAGAGAAAGGACCCTTGGAAGCAAAGCGTCTTTCATTTCAATTTTGTTTGTCCAGCCAGGCGAGGAAAATCCTGATGTGGAAAAGGGCCAAGATATATTCCCCTGCCCCCCCACTCCCCCCCAGTTATCCAACAACTACAACAAGACATTCAAGCAGTTATCACTATGATTCTTAAGAAACTAGAAAGAAAAGATTAAGACTGCAATCCTATACGCATTTAACTGGGAATGAGCCCCATTGAAAACATTGAGATTTACTAATTGGTGAATATGTTGAGATTTACTACTGAGTAGGCATGCCTAGGACTGCACTGTTAGATCAGCCGTTTTCAACCACTGTGCCGTGGCACACTGGTGTGCCGCTAGTGGTCCACAGGTGTGCCACAGGAATTTGAGGGAAGGTCATTTTTTGTAGGGCCAATAGGAATGTGAAGCCCCCACTGGCAGCATAGTGTGCCTTGACAATGATCAAAAACCTGATGGTGTGCCTTGACAATTTTAGTGCCAAGGTTAGATAAAAAAAGGTTGAAAATTGCTGTGTTAGATGGCTAGGTGGACACAATAGGTGTTTATCAAATGGTGTAGGGAATCCAAATAGTGAAAGTGTATGCAAATTTCAACATATGGGATACTTCAGTGGAACAGACTGACAGTAGATTCAGAATCAATAAAAGAAAACTGTCAGGAGAGCACTTGATCTCATCATGATGCCCTGCTATGATAATTGCCTGCATTTTCAGCCGTAAATAGCTAATTTTAGCCTTTTGGGTAGGGCTTCCTTCTGACTCCATTTCCCCTCTTGCACCTCCATTCCTTAAAATGTTATCTCCACAAATTAGAAGCTGGGTGAATGAAAGAACATGAAAAAACATGGGGTGAAACACTGGCCAAAGCAGGAGAGGACAAGCTAGCGCCAGTCCCAGAACTGGAAAGGGAACATCATAAAGAGGCAGCAGCTGCGTCACAGTGAGCCTTGCAGCATCTCTGATGGATGGCCAGTTATCAGCAATCCTTAGATGCCAGGAGGCCCCCTCAAAATCAAGTGTATCCTGATGACAGAATGTATCCTGTTGACAAATATATCCTGGCTGACAGAAGCCCATGGACACCAAAGAAAGGGAAGGAACAGGTTGATGAAGGAGGAACTTGTGCCTCTGTCCCAAGGGTGAGCCAGTAGAAACCAGTCTAGCTGACATTTTCATGCAAAAAGAGGCCACCCAGGGTGTAGGATGGGTGGTGTGTACTCATTCCAAAGATGACCCTTATGAGAAGAACTGCCCCAGAAGAATAAAGGAATAAAGAATAAACCAGGAATAAAGAATTCTGAAGATCCCCAGGCAGAAATCTTTTATGCTGTCCTTCCAACCCAGGCTGAATTGTCATCTCAGCCCTACAACCAGTCAGTGGATATTATGATGATGATGATGATGATGATGATGAACAGTATTTATATACTGCTTTTCAACAAAAAGTTCACAAAGCGGTTTACAGAAAAAAAAACAAAAAACTAACGGCTCCCTGTCCCAAAAGGGCTCACAATCTAAAAGTATGCAAAAGAATACTAGTGGACAGCCACTAGAAAAGACACTGCTGGGTTGAGGTGGGCCAGTTACTGTCCCCCTGCTAAATAAAAGAGGAGCACCCACTTGAAAAAGTGCCTCTTTACCAGTTAGCAGGGGTAAACCAGTTAGCAGGGGTAAGAAAGTTGTGTAATGAACTGAGGGCGCAATCCTAATGTGCGCTGGAAACAGGCAGGCCAGTGGGCTTGCACTGTATACAGCGCAAGTTTGGGACCAAAAGCAGCACAACCCGAGGCAGGGGGGAACTTTTCCCCTTACCCCGTATTGCACTGCAGTGACCCCAATGGGTCTGCTTGGTTCTGCACCACCTGATAAGGTGGCTCAGACCCGAGCAGTCAAGGGCTGCTCCATGCTGCACGGGAACGGGGCTAGGATCTGGATAACTGCCAGGTCCTGGCCCCACCTCCCTCTCCCTTCCCGCCCACCCCCATGAACTCCTACCGCCTGCCTCACCTCCATCCCGAAACATCCCTCCTCCCCGCCCTCCTGAATCCCCCAGATCGGCCACGCTTGGCAACTCACTTTTCCTCTGGGGCCCGTGTTGGCCCCTCAGAGTGGACACTTCTGGGCTGGTGCAAGGGACTTGCATTGGCCTAAGTGACGTTCGGGATTGCGCCCAAAGGATCTTAGCTGTTGCTACCATTTGCTGTAATACCATAAAATTTCACAGAGGGGCATAAATCCCATGTTTTCCAGATGGGAAGGGTCCCAAAATGGCCTGATCAACCCTGAGGACTTGCCCCTGAGGCATCCCACTTTGGACCCTGGGAGTTAGTATTCAAACATGACTATGACAGCCCGAGTTTGGGGCTGGACCCCGTTTGCCATCTGACTACATTTTCCCATATAGCTCATAATCATCTTATGGGATATATTTGTTTAATTACCAAGTTATTTATATCCTGTCATTCTACCTCTGAAGACACTCCATGGCAGCTTGCAATTTATTTTTATTTTTTTTTAAATAAAAGCTCTCAGGCCAGTGCTGGTCTATATATGAACTGATATTATAAGCTTCCTCTAGCCCGAGCACCAGTTCTTCCCCTCAGTTTGTGCAGGTCCTTGGGAAGGTGGGGAACCATTTGTCACCCTGTGCCGTTATGGTCACAAACCTATTTGGTTTTAAAAGAGAATTACAGAAATTCATGAAGGGGCAGGTTAATCATCGGAGTTAAAACTGCCATGATTCCACTGGACCATACATGAGGGCCAGTGAGGTGGTCATCTCAGATGGTGGATTAGCAAGGGGCACAAACTTCCATACTCCCCGGGAGGAAAGGGAGAAGGGAACAAAGCAGAAGAGGAAATGTGGAGCAGATAAGAATGGTGGGCTAGACTGGAGGAGACAAGAATGGTAGGCTAGAGTGTCAGACTTGGGGAAAAACTAATTCTCGTTCAATTTTCTGAAACTTGCCCCAATACTTTCTTTTTTCCTGCCTTCAGTTTGCATGGCCAGTATGTTGTAGGTAATTGGGTTAAATGTTCTCTGCCTTTCCTTCCTCTTTAGGGCGTTGACTGGAGCATCAGAGATAAACTCCTATATAAACTCAGCCTCTACAAGTCCTGGGTGAGCCAGATGCTTGCAGGCAGGTAAGTGCAATAGTTTCTCTTCTCTGTTGAATGAGTTATACTTTGATACTGAGACAATAAGTACATTGTACGCAATGAGTTCCTTAGCTCCCAGGGCATGCAAGCACCTGTGAAAGTGATTGTACAAGCCAGGGTATGATCACTTTTTTAGCTGTGTTCCAGCTCTGAGCTTCAGTTTCTCCCTGTCTCCTGCAGAATTGATAGTCTCTCCCTGTTTACCTTTGGTCTTCTCACATATTGGTTGGCAACCTTCAGTCTCGAAAGACTATGGTATAAGCCTACAGCACCTGGTATTCCCAGCCGGTCTCCCATCCAAGTACTAACCAGGCCTGACCCTGCTTAGATTCCGAGATCAGATGAGATCGGGCATGTGCAAGGTAAGAGCAAAGGGAAGTAGGAAGGGAGTAGGGAAGGACTCCTGATATACTACTCCAGTCAGACTATAGGCAGGTCTTCAGGGCTGGCGCATTCATGTTTAAAGGGAGGGGAGGTTTGAATGGCTGGTGTTTTACAATGTTGTGGGAGGCCCTAATTTGGCTAAAACTGTGGAGATTGAGGGGGGGGGATCAGCTTGTGAATTTCATTAAGGTCACCCCACCTTTCTTCTCCAGATTTGAGCACTGGAACTTGGTGGGATGGCTGAGGGGGTTCTTTGGAAGCCAGAGTTCATAACCAGCCTCTGGAAGGGTGTTGTGAATGTTTCCGGAGCCTGACGATCAGACCAGGGGAAAATGTCCTGGACCTCTAAATTGAGTTGAACTTCTTTCTTCAACTGTTTCCTAGCCCTCCACAATGAAGCTGCTGCTGCTCTGCACCTGGCTGGCCCTCCTGTGTGGTGAGTTTGGGACTGAAGGGCAGGGGAGACCAGGTTGTAAGGAAGACAGTAAGGAATGACTCGGTAGCACCACTTTGGTGGCAAGTTCCTTTTAATTTCCAGGCAGGCCACTCATGATAAACAATTGATTGCATTCTCCCTTTGGAAAAATGGGGGGGGGGGGTTTGATAGAAGAGGGACTTGCCTCGGTGCACTGGCTTATTGCCAGTGTGCACAGTTGCAGACGTGCTGTAAGGCATACCTGCAAGGGTTAGTGCTGACCGAGCGCCAGAGTTGACCCAGTGTGAGCCCACACTTGGCCAGCTCCTGGTGGTCACCTGGACTGCCGGGCAGTGGGGAGGTGAGTGGGGCATGGGGGGAGGCTGGGAGAAGGTGTTCCGGGGCAGGGGGAGGACAGGGAGAGGGTGGGGGAGAAGTGGTGGGGGAAGGAGTGGGGTGGGGCTAGTAGAATTCTGAGCCCTGTGTCGGACCTCGTGATCTGCCATAGAACTCTCTGATTCTGTGCCGGCTCCAGAGCTGCTGCAGAATTGAGTAGCCTCATTGAGGGGCTACTTCCCTTACTCAGGGGAAGGGAACGAAAGTCCCCTTCTCCTGATGAAGCAGCGGCAGCTGCCCGGAGTGTGTTGGATGCCTGTCCTGTTCAAATATTCCAACTCCTAATGCCAGCTTTTTGGCTAATTAGCACCCTCTTTATCTCTAGAAACAACAGCTGTGGTGTGCAAAGAAATGAACAGAACTCCTTATCAGTTGAGCAAATGAATTTATTGCTACAAACACACTCCCAGCAATTCCTCTTGTCCAGAGGCTTTCCCCTCCCCAGAACTCCACTTAACTCAGTGGGTAAAAGTCTGAAGCCTTCAGTCCAAGCCAGTCTCCAAAGCACAGTCCAGTCTTCCTGGTCCAGTCTTCTGCAGTAGAGTTCCTCCTCTCCAGCAGTCTCCTCTCCAGCAGAGTGTCTCCTCTAGCAGGGTCCTGGCAGTCCCCTTCCCCCGCATGTCTGTCCTGTAGGTCTGGGGTCAGGCAGCCTCTTGGTCAGGTTCCCTCTGGGTCAGGTAGCATCTCCCTCTGGATCAGGGTAGCCTTTGGTCTGTAGCTTTGCTCCTTCTGAAACTGCCTTTTATCCTGCAGCCCCTTGTTAAGTCCAAATGCAACTCAGCTGTGAGCTACCTTCTTAGCTCATTCAAAGTCCCATCAAGGTCAAATGAAGCTCAGGTGTCCATCAGAGTCCCATTGGCCTTGATTGATTACAGCTGTGGAGCCAGCCCTTCCCTTCCCAGAGCTGTCAACCAGCTGTCAAAACAGGGAATCGCTGTCAACACCACATCATCCACCTGATGATCTTCTGATCTTCCATTACAATGCCATGGTAGCTGTTTTGGTGTGGCAGCAGCCCCATACTCCAGGCAGCTCAGAATTGGGGTGCCCATTGGCAGCCGATCAGCAGAAGTAGTGGGTGGACATGGGGTGCAGAGTGCTTGACCACTTTGTCATCTTCCCGAACTCACCCTCAAAGCTGGCATTTCAGTCAGACTGTTGGATGGACTGCACCTGAGTCCATGATTGTGGCTACCAAGTAGAGAGCTAAGTGCAGTGTGGACTGATTACCACAGGATTTTCTGCTGTGGTGCATGTCTAAGTTATCCCTTTGGAGAAACGGTGACCCAAACTGTAGATCAGCGATTTTCAACCCTTTTCATCTCACAGCACACTGACAAGGTGCTAAAATGGTCAAGGCACACCATCTGTTTTTGGACCATTGATGTTGATGATGATGATGATGATGATGATGATGATGATGATGATGATGATAAACTTTATTTTTATCCCGCCCTTCTCCCCAAAGGGACCCAGGGCGGCTTACAACATATTTTTAAAAAAACAAAACAGATTAAAACATAATTTAACAGATAAAAACATATTAAAAACACATTAAAAGAAACCATAAAAACAGTAATCAGATAAAAGTCAGAATAAAAAGAGCATAAAACAGCAGTTCAAGGAGGAATCATGCTGTAAAAAAACTAAAAGATGTATAAAAGATGTTAAAAGGCCATAGAGTCAGAAGGCTTGTGTAAACAACAAGGTCTTCAGGCCTCACCGAAAGGTCTCGAGGGAGGGAGCCATTCTCAAGTCAAGGGGAAGGGAGTTCCACAATGTTGGTGCCACTACTGAGAAGGCCCTATTTCTTGCCGCCGTCCCACGTACCTCTTTAGGCGGCGGCACATGCAAAAAGGCCTTCTCTGACGACCTGAGAGGACGAGCCAGATTGTACGGGAGTAGGCGATCTCTGATAGCCTGGCCCAGAGCAGTATAGGGCTTTAAAGGTCAAGACCAGCACCTTGAATTGGGCCCGGATAGGGCACACCATGCTGCTTGTGGGGGTCTAACATCCTCCAATTAGGTTGGCAACCCTCAGTCTTGAAAGACTATGGTATAAGCCTACAGCACCCGGTATTCCCAGGCAGTCTCCCATCCAAGTACTAACCAGGCCTGACCCTGCTTAGCTTCTGAGATCAGACAAGATCGGGAGATAGTGTTCAGTATAGGGAGATGGTTGGCAACCTTAAGTCTCGAAAGACTATGGTATAAGCCTACAGCACCCGGTATTCCCAGGCAGTCTCCCATCCAAGTACTAACCAGGCCTGACCCTGCTTAGCTTCTGAGATCAGACGAGATCGGGAGATAGTGTTCAGTATAGGGAGATGGTTGGCAACCTTCAGTCTCGAAAGACTATGGTATAAGCCTACAGCACCCGGTATTCCCAGGCAGTCTCCCATCCAAGTACTAACCAGGCCTGACCCTGCTTAGCTTCTGAGATCAGACGAGATCGGGAGATAGTGTTCAGTATAGGGAGATGGTTGGCAACCTTCAGTCTCGAAAGACTATGGTATAAGCCTACAGCACCCGGTATTCCCAGGCAGTCTCCCATCCAAGTACTAACCAGGCCTGACCCTGCTTAGCTCCCGAGATCAGACAAGATCGGGAGATAGTGTTCAGTATAGGCAGATGGTTGGCAACCTTCAGTCTCGAAAGACTATGGTATAAGCCTACAGCACCCGGTGTTCCCAGGCGGTCTCCCATCCAAGTACTAACCAGGCCTGACTCTGCTTAGCTTACGAGATCAGGCGATCCTCCAATTGCCCTATTAATAAATGACCAAACTCCTGCAGCTCACCTGTGAACCAATGTGAAGTGGCAAACTGTTTGAAAGTCACTGTTGTCGGCAGTTTTAAATGTTAGCACATCACAGATTTAGGTGACAGCATTATGATCTGATCTTTTCCTTTCTTAATCCTTCCTTTCTCCTTTCATCATCTGTTTCAGGCCCTTGTGTAGCAAGGTCTTGCGGGAAGGAATTTGTCACCGCCTACTTGCACAACAGCTGGAAAACACAAGGCAATCCCACATTTCAGCTTTTTATCACCGGATACCGTCCTGCAACCTCCGTCACAGTCACAGTGAACAAACCTACTTTCCAGAAAACCATTTCAGTCAATGAGGGAGAGACTGGGTGCGTTCAGCTTCCGACTGATATAGAAATGGAGGCAACCTCCATCTACAATGGGACTGTGCGGGTCCAAGCTGACAAAGAGATCTGTGTCTTCTCCTCCAGCTACAAGGACCAGTCAACAGGTGCCACCGCAGTGTACCCAGTTGACCAACTGGGCAAATTATACTATGTGGTAACTCCATTGGGAGATCGCGCAAACACTTTCAAGGAATTTGCTGTGATCGCCCATCAGAATTCCACCAGAGTCACTATTCACCTGAAAGGGACTGTGGTATTCAAAGGGCATGTGTATCCTTCAGGGAGCCAGCTGGTTGCTGACCTCAATTCCTTCCAAACTATCCAACTGCAAAGCACAAACGATTTATCTGGCACCAGGGTTGAATCGAACCAACCGGTGGCGGTCTTGAGTGGGCACAGCTGTGCCGAGAAATTTGCAGGTTGTGACCATGTTGTAGAACAGCTCCTGCCGGTTTCCAGCTGGGGCACCACCTTCATTGTCCCCCCACTGTGTTTACAAAGTCGATTTAACATGGTGTACATCATTGCCTCTAATAACACACTGGTCAAATTCCGATACGGGAACAATCAAGATTCTCAGAATATGGTACGCGGGCAAGTTATCCGATTTGACCTTCAGGGTACTCAGCCAATGTTCATCGCTGCAGATTCCGGGATCCAGGTCCTTTTCTTCTTCACTAGTGCCACAACAGGGAGTGAAATGGTTTACGACCCGTTTCTCATCAATATTCCAGCCATAGAAACCTACTGCAACTCCTATCACGTTGACGCAATGGCAGGTTTTAATAATTACATTATTATGATAGCCAAAACCTCAGAATCCAGCGGGATCACATTACAGAAAAAGGTCATTGAAAACCTCCACTGGAAATCGATCTCTGGCACAGAATATTCTTGGGCTGAATACAACTTGGGCACAGAAGCTTGTGCCGTCTCCGTTGAGCATCCCAGTTCTCCTTTTGGGCTCTTCATTTTTGGTGGCTCGCAGGCTAATGGATACGGTTCGGTGGCCCTATGTTCCTGTAGTAAGTATCTGTATATTAGAATCTCACTTTCTGGCACCAGGTGAAAAATGTCCCTTTAATAATCTGAGTTACATCTAAATAGAAGGGCTCCGAGTCTGGAGGGATGTCTGGAGGGCTTTTACATTTTTATTTCGTCTTGGTTGGAGGGAAAAAAACAGAATGGAACATACTAGTCTTCAATAGGAACATCATTCATGTGGTTTATAAGTAGAGGTGTTTGTTCCTGAGTAAGGAACATAGGGTGTTTGTTCTGTGAGTAAGGATGACAGCTGGGCAACCCAATGCTAACTTGCGCTGGAACGGGGAGGGAGGCAGGCTGTCCTGTATCCAGCATGAGGCTGTGTCTGAAAGCGGCTCCACCTGGGGCAAGGGGAATTCCTTCCCCTTACCCCAGATAGAGCTGTGGCAGCCTCAATGGGGCTATTTGGATCTGCACCACCTAAAGGGGTAGCACCGATCAGAGCAGCACAGAGCTGTGCCGGATTGCCTGGGAACGGGGTTAGGATTCAGTATAACCGCTGGATCCTGACCCTCACCCCTGCTCTCGCGCTGCCCGCCCACAGGGCTGCCCACCTCCCACTCCAGAACACATCATTTCCACACTCTCCCCGCCCTCCCAGACCCCCATGCTGACCGAGCTTGGCCGGTGTGGACTTACTTTCCTCCATCGCTGCGGAGGCTGAATGCAGCCTCCGCAGTCCGGCCACATCCTTGCGCAGGCCTGGCTGACACCTGAGGAGGCGCAAACATGCTTTACGGCATGTTTACGACAGCTCCAGCCTGGTGCAAGGGACTTGCACCATCCCATCTCCCGGTTAGGATTGTGCCCTAAATCTTACTGAACACAATGGACTTCTGGGTAAAGTAAGACTATTTTCAAACATATGAAGCAACCAGTAGCAGAAAAGTACAGGAAGAGAATGAAAGAAAGGAACGGCACATTGATCAAATTGTTTCAGCAGTTTCCATTCCTTGTCTTCTCTTTTAACCCCCTCCAGCCTAACCCCCCACCCAACGATTAGTACAGTTGTCCTCAGCAGGTATATCAGAGACAGGCAAAGGAGAGGTGAAGATCTTTGTTCCAAGCAGCTGAAACTGTATGAAGTGCAAGCGACGTTCAAGCAGCATGTTGCACCTAAATGGCGCTGCAAACGGGGCATATCAATTAGGCCTCCATTGCGGTTTGGACTGTGGGAAGTCTAGTTCGGGTTCTTCTTTTGATCTGCCATATAGTTATGGGTATTAATTACTGTGTAGCACCCATGTACATGTGATCTGTATGTCTGTGTCTTAGGACGCAATCCTAATCAACTTTCCAGCACTGACCTAGCCGCAGTGCAGGCTCAAACTAAGGGAACAAACGTGCCCTTACTTTGAGGAGGCCCCTTTGCCTGCCTACCCACTTCAGGATGCAGTGCATGCCACATTAGCCTATGTCAGTGCTGGAAAGTTGGTTAGGATTGTGCCCTTAGTTTATCTCTTGACACATACCCCCCCCCTTCCCAGCATTGGGTCATGCTTCTACCTGCCTTCTGCTATATTGCATCACTGAGCCATCCTGTTCTTATTTATTTATTATGAATGCCAATAAAGGTTCTCGGAATTCAGAGCGATCCTGTTCGATCATGATAGCATTGGCTAGCACTGCAATAGCACTGTCCAGGATTCATCAGAGATTTTGCCTGTCTGCCAAAGACTGAACTTTTGTCTAGCATTGCATTTGCTCTGCCATAGAAGGACACCTTGTTCCCCAAGCATACTTTTACGTACAGACACACCCTTTCACATGATATGCAAGCAAAGCTCATAAAGACACACGCAACCATTTCATGTTGCTGTTGTATCTATACAGGAAGTGTTATTTTTTTCACCTCTTTTTTCAATTTCACCTGTTTGTCGGTTTCACTCCTTTTATTTAGTCTAAATCAACTTGCAGGAGTTTTTGAAGTCTAAATCTGGATGTTTTTGGCTTGGCTCAACTTTGAACACAAACCCACAGAAGTCGCTGACCTGAAAATAATCTTATTAACCTGTTATCCTATACATACAGATTTCTGGATTCTGTTAACTGAGTCAGTGGCATTTCTTTTATTGATTTTTTTAAATTTTTCCAAAACCGTACACCATCTGTAGGATTGAGGCCTCTCCTGGCCACTGATCCTTGGATCTCATCAGACCCGCGATTCTGGGAAGAAATAGCGTGTTTTCCAAGAGCTTTCCAGGAGCTCAGAAAAACACGGCTATTCAGCCACCTCAGGCCCCGCCCCCTCCGTGTCTCCGAGAGGCACTTTTTCAAGTGGGTGCCCCTCTTATATTTAGCGGGGGGGGGGGAGTAACTGGCCCTCCTCACCTCCAGCAGTGTCTTTTCTAGTGGCCGTCTGCTGGTGTTCTTTTGCATCTTTGTAGATTGTGAACCCTTTTGGGACGGGGAGCCATTTAGTTACAGGATTGTTGTCTGTGAACCGCTTTGTGAACTTTTTGTTGAAAAGCGGTATATAAATACTGAGGATGATGATGAAGGATTCTGAGAAAATAGAAGAAACTTCTGAGAAAAGGGAACTGACTTCCCAAACTTCTCCCTGGTTGCCTCCAGATCTCGCTTCTGCCCAGAGGAGCTTTCCAGTGGTTTCCAACTCATCTTGCCTTTGCAGTGACCTTGTGGCCGTTCCATTCTAGGCAAACCCTCGTGCGACTCGATAAAGTGTCGGAAGAAGGAGAAGTGCGAGATCAAAGATGGTGAACCGGTGTGCGTGCCGATGTCTCAATCCACCTGCTGGGCGCAGGGGGACCCTCATTATCACACTTTTGATGGGAGGAACTTTGACTTCATGGGCACCTGCACCTACACCATCGCCAAGACGTGCGGTCCAGATACCACTCTGCCTTCCTTCGACATTGAAGCGAAGAACGAGAACAGGGGCAACACCCGCGTTTCTTATGTTGGCTTCGTGACGGTCAAAGTCTATAACATCACCATCTCTGTAGCCAGAGGCGAGTCTGGATTTGCGAGGGTAAGGCTGGAAGACCACCTTGTTCTTCTCTCTTGCTTTCCCCAACTTCCTGCCTGCACCTTTGGATAGACGGTTCCATACAAATCCATTCCACATCCTTCCATCTGGTTTGCATGCTGAGATACAGAATTCTGGGAAATGGTTTCTCATTTCTCAAGCTTATTCCGAAAATGCAGGGCCCAATCCTATTCAGCTTTCCAGAGCTGGTGCAGCTGCAATGCAGCCCCAAGGCAAGGAAACAAATGAGGAGGCCTCCATAACTACCCTCCCACCCCAGAACGCAGCACACACCCCATTGGCATGGCCACACCAGGGCTGGCAAGATGGATAGGATTTGGTCCTAAGTCTCCCATTTTCATTTGGTGACAGTGAAAGCTGCCGTTTTACTTATTTATTTTTATAAAACTGTAAATTTTTTATAAATTTAAATTGTTTATAAATAATAAATTTAAATTATTTTAATAAATAAAAATTTATTTTTATAAAACTGTTTTATTTTTCAAATCTGTAGCTTTTTAGCAAAATCCCTCCACTGCAGTCAGAGAGAATCCCGATCGCCTAATTAAAAGGGTGATTGGAGTTTGTTTGGCCTGGCCTGGGACATGAGAGTCCCTCCCCAAGGGGGAGTGGAAGGGGGCTGGGTCTGGCAGCTATGGCAGGCCTTTTAAAGGGCGCGGGACCCAGCCCCTCTTCCTCTTTTACACATGGGCACCGTGGGAATGCCCGCCCACCCTAGAGGCAGTCTAAATGGTCGCCGTTTGGGGCCGGGTAGGAATTTTTTACTGCCTGCCAAGATTGGCCAATGGGCAGGCAGTTTTTTCGCCTACCCCAGACTGTCACGGGCCCCCCTCCATTTTCAGCTGCCATTGGTCACTTTGAGAGGGCAGGTGGTGCGGGTTAGGAGGCATGAATGGGACTCTGGGCATGCACCTTCAGGCGGTATAGGCAGGGCAGAACCCTATTTCAGTCCTCAGGGGCTCGGCAGCATGAGGATGTGGACGGGGCCCTTGCCGGGACCACGGGGCACACCTCAGAGGCTCAGCGGCTCAAGGTGGCGCAGTCCACGGTCCGGCTGCCTTCCCCTTAAGGGACAGACATGGATGAGACGCGCCGCCCAGCAGCGGGGTGCGACTTGGAGTCGGGTGCATGCCCGCCTGGGGGCAGAGGTTTCTGGTACCGCCCAGAGGTCCCGACCCGCACCACAGGGGCTTTCGCTGCCTCGGATGCTGCAGGTCTCAGCCTCCTCTTCTCTTGTTAATGTGAAATAAAGTGGCCCTTTCTCCCATATCTGTTGTCTCGAGTGTTCATTGGACAGTGCGGAAACAAATACACTAAAACAGCATAAGACAAGCAAAACATCAAACCCAAAATAACAGCAGCAAAAAAACAGAACGAAAGTTCAGAGCATTATAGCTGGGCTAACAACATGAATCGTATTTGACTTCTCCTGCAGGTGAATCACCAGAAATTGCGGCTGCCCCTCTCCTTGCAGGAAGGGAAACTGCAGATCTATCAGAGCGGCCTTTCCGTCTTCATTATGACAGATTTTGCATTAAGTGTCTCCTTTGATTGGGACAGCAACCTGGTGGTGAAGATCTCCAGCAGCTTCTCAGAAAACCTGTGCGGCCTTTGTGGTAACTACAATGACAATCCAGCGGATGACTTTAGCACCCCTGACGGCAGCTTGGCCCCCAGTCCGGTGGAGTTTGGGCGCAGTTGGAAGGTGGAGGACGGCGACAGGTTCTGCTGGGACGACTGCCACGGGGAATGCAAAAGCTGCCCGCCCGAAACAGCCCAAAAGTATGAAGCCGAGCCGTTCTGTGGCTGGATCACCAAAGCAGAAGGCGGTCCCTTCCGTCAGTGCCATTCTGTGGTGGACCCCAAGATCTTCCTGGATAATTGTGTCTATGACCTGTGCTTGAACAATGGCCTCAAGGATATGTTGTGCGAGGCCCTCAAAAGTTACGCAAGTGCCTGCCAGAACGAAGGAATTCCTGTCTCAGACTGGAGAGTGCTCTCTGGTTGCCGTGAGTATCCTTGTGTGCTGAAGAAAAGGATAGATTGAAGACTAATATCTTGCAGATTTGACCATAGTAATAGAGATGGGATGAAAAGTATATGCCTTCCCCCCATTTCAATATTTCTAAGGTTGAACCTAGAAACATGAGTGTCACACTGAAGCTAGAACAGATCTGGGATCTCAAGAAAACACTTTTTTTTCCATTGTGAAGCAAGTTTCTAGTCCTCAAGGTTGGAGAGACTAAAGACTTGTATATGATTGAAAGGATAGTGATGGGGCAGGCATTCTTTTCATTGCTGCCAGCTTGCTTCTTCACTTATTTCCATCACAATTTTTGTTTGTAATGTGCTTTGGAATTTGATGCCACTCTTTCTTTAAAGAAATCATTTGAGGTCAGTGATCATTACTGTGCAAACTGATGAGATTGTACAATATCCCTGTACAGATCACGTGGCCTGAAGCCAAGGAACTAAGGGTGGTATACATCCTTTCTTCCTTTGCTCGCTACAACAATCCTGTGAGGTAGGCAAGGCTCAAAGAATATTGACTGACCCCAAAAAGAAGCTTCATGGCAAATTCAAAAAACAGTGCATTATAAACTATTCTTACTTAGGGGTATCTATAGAGGGTATAAGGAGGTACGGGATCTTGGAAGCAAAGCACTGTTAGTCCATTACATCTCTATCACCCACTTCCTCCAAACAGTTTCACACTTACCTTCACTGAGATATCTCCTTTTATTTGCACGGGACTCTGATGTAGGTGAGACTAGCAGAACACAGAGTGCCACAGTCCAAGTTTCCCCACTTTATTCCCTGGACCACACCGGCAAAGTACGTATAGCTTAGCACAGACACACCAAGTAATGTCATCCCGCCATTCTCAATAGGAGCCACTTGGCCCCTGCAATGCCTTGGCGCATTTAAAGGAGTCACAAGCTAGAAACCAAAATTAAGAAAAGATTTTATGTGCATCTGCTCATGCTTTATCCGTGTTTAACAAGGGGGATCAGGAACCCGGGAAGAGCTCCTAACGGGAGCAAAAAAAATCCGATTGGCTGATAATCTAGCGCTGTTGACTCTCTTGTCTCTCTCGCAGCTCTGCGCTGTCCGGAGAACAGCCACTACGAAGCCTGTGGATCTCCGTGTCCCGCCACTTGCAATGACAAAGCCGGTCCCAACAACTGTTCTTCGTTGCCATGTGTGGAGACTTGCCAGTGCAATGAGGGCTTTGTGCTGGATGCTGGGAAGTGCATCCCCGAGGCTTCCTGCGGGTGCATCTTTGAGGGGAAACACTTCTCCCCCGGGGAGACGTTCTGGGGAGACGGCAACTGCACAAGGCTCTGCGCCTGTAGTCCCAAAAGCGGGCAAGTGACCTGCCAAAGTACCAGTTGTAAGCGCGGTGAGCAATGCAGAGTGGAGAACGGCATCCAGAACTGCTACCCTACCAGTAGCGGCACCTGCTCCGCTTCAGGGGATCCTCACTATATCAGCTTTGACGGCCGGAGGTTTGACTTCCAGGGCACCTGCGTCTATCAGCATGCCGGGGTGTGCATGAGGAGAGACGGCCTGGTTGATTTCCTGGTTCTTGTCCAGAATGACCATCGAGGCAGCCAGGCTGTGTCTTTCACCCGGGTCGTGGAGATCACTGTTTACGGCACCTCCGTTGTGATTAGCAGACAACACCCTGCAAAAGTCCTTGTGAGTTGGGCACTTTTCCCCCCCACTATCCTATTGAATGACTGGAACTTTTGTACTGGATCGTAAGCCTTAGTTTTTTTAATTGTGTCTCTGTGGGCGCAATCCAAAGCACCCGCTCAGCCGGCGCAAGTCCCTTGCACCGGCTGATGAGTGTCACAAAAGTGCCGTAGAACACTTTCGCGCCACTCTCAGGGGAGATAGGCCAACGCATGGACATGCACTGGCCACTCTGCACCGATGAGGTCCCCGGAGCAAGGTGAGCTTGCGCTGGCCGACCTTGGCTGGCACGGGGGCCTGGTGGGGGGGCTTGGAGGAGGCGAGAGGGAGGCATTTGGGGGCAGCAAGACGACGGGTGCCGAGTGGTTCCCTGGACGGGCAGGGAGTGGGAGGTGAGGCCAAGATCAGGCACTTCTGCCAGATCTTTGCCCTGTTCCAGGGTAGCCAGGGTCAACTCTGGGCTGCTTGGATTTGCGCCACCTATTTAAGTGGCAAAGGTCCAAGTAGCCCCATTGGGGCTGCTGAGGTGTTACCCGTGGTAAGGGACATTTTTTTCCCTTTGACCCGGGCTGGCCTGCAGTCAACCCTAAAATTTCATTGGGTATGGCGCAGGCCTGCTGGACTGCTTGTTCCAGTGCAAGTTAGTGTTGCACTGCCCTTCTCTCTCTCTCTCTCTCTCTCTCTCTCTCTCTCTCTCTCTCTCTCTCAATTAAAAAAAAACACATTTTTAAAGGGGCGGAGTCACATGTTCTCCCAATGATTCCTCTTCCAGTTTACTTGGCTCTGGATCGTTCAAGCAATACAGACACTCCTAAAGGATCCCATTTCTCTCCTTCTGTATTCTAGGTGAATGGCGTGCTGACAAATCTGCCCTACAGCTTTGAAAACAACCAAGTGTTCATTTTCAGGAGAGGGCAAGAGGCGGTGGTCCAGACGAACTTTTTCCTGACCGTCACCTTTGACTGGCAAAGCCGGATCACAGTGACTGTTCCCAGCACTTACGCCGGCGCCCTTTGCGGTCTGTGCGGGAACTTCAATGGCGACCAAAAAGATGACCTGATCATGAGAAACGGCACTGTGGCTCCCAATCCGCCAGCCTTTGGTCAGAGCTGGAAAGTGCGAGACGAGCCAGGCTGCACGGACGTCGACAAGGAAGAGTGCCCTGGTCTATCAGCAATTGAGGCCCAACAACGAAAACTCAGCAAGGAATGTGGTCTCCTCCTCGACAAAAACGGCCCCTTCAGAGAGTGTCACGGCAAAGTTGATCCCGAGGGATACTTCCGCGACTGTGTGTACGACTACTGCTTTTTCAACGGCCAGCAAGCTGTGATCTGCCCTCTCATTGCCAGCTACGTGGCAGCCTGCCAGGCAGCCGGTGCAACTCTCTACCCCTGGAGGTCTGACACCTTCTGCAGTAAGTACAAAGATCCTGGACAAATGTCCTGGATTGAAGAATCGTACGAAACAAACCCAATCTCTCAGGCATGCAAAGCCGTTTCAATTTTTGAGGCTGCCATCCTAGACACACTCGCAGGGGAGTAAATCCCACTGAGTGCAGTGGTGTTTACTTCGGAGTAGACGCGCCGAGGGTTGCACTGCAAGTCAAAAATTTCTGACTCGCACTGCAAGTCGGACAGAGCTGCTTTAAATGCCTAATTGGGGGAGAAAGTGGGATATTTGTAAAGAAATAAGTTTATCAAGCAGCAACCGATACCCTGCACATGCCTATCTCGTCTGATCTGGGAAGCTAAGCAGGGTCAGCCCTGGTTAGTACTTGGATGGGAGACCGCCTGGGAATACCGGGTGCTGTAGGCTTATACCATAGTCTTTCGAGACTGAAGGTTGCCAACCATCTCCCTATACTGAACACTATCTCCCGATCTTGTCTGGTCTTGGAAGCTAAGCAGAGTCAGGCCTGGTTAGTACTTGGATGGGAGACCGCCTGGGAATAGTGGGTGCTGTAGGCTTATACCATAGTCTTTTGAGACTGAAGGTTGCCAACCAACCATGTTTAACAACCGTTAATCTGTTTGGAAGTGCCCTGGGGTTGGTGGCATGTTGCTCTCCAAGGCAGGCATGCCTTATAATTCAGGTAAGCGAATCAGTCAATCAATCAATCAATCAATCAATCAATCAATCAATCAATCAATCAATCAATCAATCAATAATATCTTTATTGGCATATAAACAGGTAAACAAAATTACAACAGTCTCTAAAAGAATAAACATGATGGGGAGGGGAGATGGGAAATGATTCAAGAGAAGAGGGAAAAAGAGAAAGGAGTTCAGGAAGGGGGGGATATTTTAATAATTTGGGATAGAAAACTGGCAACTGCTATGGTAATGTTTGCCTGATTGTCACTTAGCAAAACAAAAAAGGGATCAATAAATGGGCCAGTAGGATGCCGTAAAAAGGGATCCAAATACAGCTTTCAGAGTGAACAATGCGCTGGACAATGGATTAGGATATGCTCAAGTGTGTCCGGTTCAAGATGACAGAGGGAGCATAATCTGCAGTTCCGAGGAACGCGGGAGAATCTACCAAGATGATACGAGGAGGGGAAAATATTAAAACGCGCGAGCATAAAAGCCCTTCTAAGGGAGGCATTTATTAGGGTATCAACATATTTAGAGGGATGACCTGGTAAAGGGCAGAAACCCAAAGAAAGAGGGGAACAGACTGGGTTAAGATCAGCAGAAAGAGAGGTAAACTCAGCTTCCCAGAGCCTGGTTTGAATTAGCTTATAGGCGCTGTTAATATCGAGGCCCGCTAAAGATTCCAAAGGAAGATCTAGGGAGGGTAAGCGCATACAAATTGAAAACGGAACAGGATTCTTGTGCTGTAAATAAAATAGTTCAAATGACCCATGAAAGGGAGGGTCGATCATGCGTTTGATGGCGCACGGATGCAAGTGGATGAAGTTCCACTGGTTTCATCCTAGAAGCTGCCAGCACCACACTCAACATCCTCTTCAGTGTGTCCCTGTGGCTCTTTCCTCCCACTTACGTTATCCCCCTTTGCCTCTTTCTTCCCCATTTCCTAAACTGGCAGGATTTCCCTGTGCTCCAAACAGCCACTACGAGCTCTGCACCGGGGGCTGCGCCGAGACTTGCAGCAGCATCTATGCACCTGTCCCTTGTGAGGCCCGATGCCTGGAAGCCTGTGTGTGTGACGAGGACTTTGTGCAGAGCGGCGACCGATGTGTCCCCATATCCGAGTGCGGCTGCTACCACCTGGGCCGCTACTACTTGACTGGAGAGATTTTCTACCCAACTTGCCAGGAGCGTTGCGCGTGCCAGGCCGGTGGAGATGTGAGCTGCGAAGGATTCTCTTGCGGCCTGAACGAAGAATGCCGTTTGTCCGATGGCATCCAGAAGTGCCACCCCATTGGCACTGCCACCTGTTCAGCTTCTGGTGATCCCCACTATTTGTCATTTGATGGACTGGCCTTTGATTTCCAGGGAACCTGCACCTACATCCTGGCTACGGCCATCACAGAGAACAAGAACCTGACCTCCTTTACTGTCTACGTCAAGAACGAGGCCTGGGGGAATGGGAGGGTCTCGGTTACCAAGGTGGTCTCTGTCGAGGTCTATGGAATCACACTCACGTTGCTGCAGAACAAGCAGGGACAAGTGAAGGTCAGTCTTTCCTAGAGGGATGTAGCAGTCAACAGCCGGATCACCTCTTTTGTGTTCAGGGACATGACTGAGGTGGTTCATGCACTCAGCTGGACCAGGGCTGGCCCAAGAGCTCCCTACAGCTGATGCAGCCTGCCAAATTCTGCCCCTCCACACCCAATGTTGTGCTGACGTCTGCACTTCCTAGTTCCACACTCTCCTTCCGTTCACATTGTCTCCTCCTCCTCTTCCCTTTCCCCCTCCTCCTACTCCAAACTAATGAGTTGAAGGAGAGTGCAAACAGTAGTAGTAAAGGCAAGTAGGTGGACAGAGATGGGTGCCCCCACCAACCTGTTCACTGAGTTGACCTCTCCAGGTGACCTCATAGCTGTGCCATTGCTGGGGCGCTGATGCCAATGCACAAAGCGGCAGCAAAGACCCTTTCCCCTTCACCATATGGACAGGCTCCAGGATGAATCCGGACCAGCTAGAGGGGCATCTTGCGTGAATATTTTCTTGCCCTGTAAGGGGTAGTGCACTCTATGTGACTGGGTGTCCACACAGCATACTGGGTCCGAACTGGAGGACACCTGGAGGACATACTGGAGGACACCTGTGGAGGAGAGGGACTTCCCCCAGTCCTCCATGATACGTTGGCAGTACTGTGTCTGGCTGAATCTGTGAATAGTGGATAGAGAGTAGAAGGGTGGAGTGGTAGAGGCACGTAGGTGGACAGAGATGGGTGCCTCCACCAATCTGCTTGCTGAGGCAACCTTTTCAGGTGACCTCATAGATGTTTTGGCCCTGAGCGTAAGGGCCCTGACTCCAACGCATAGAGCAGCATGCTTTCCCTTCTCCTTCACCCTCTAGAAAGACTCCAGTGCAGATCCAACCACAGGAGAGGCCCAGTTTGTATGAATGTTTTCTTGTTATGCAAAAGGCGGGTAATCATATGGACTGGAATCTACCTGGCAGGGTGTTCACACAGCATACTGGGTCCACAGTGGAGGAAACCTACAGAGGAAAGGAGAGCGGTTTGCCCCAATTCTTCCATGTTATTTTTGCAGTGCTGTCCCTGGCTGAATCTATGAATGGTGTGCAGAGTGTTTGTAGAGTTGCAAAATGCTGATTCTTCCCCCTCCAGCACGCACGCACACACACACGCACACGCACACGCACGCGCACACGCACACACACACACACACACACACACACACACACACACTTTCAATGTACATTTACATACTTGATGGTCCTAACCAGGAAACTGGGAGACGCTTTACCTCTTCATGTGCCTCCTGGCAACTAACTCACTTTGCTTTGCAAAACAGCCTGACTCCAGCACTTTGCCTTCTGCAGGTGAATAGACTGTTCCGGCCCCTCCCTGCCACCCTTGCTGGAGGGCGGCTCTCAGCCTATCAACATGGCACCAGAGTCGTGATACAAACGGACTTTGGCCTCACTGTGAGCTATGATCTGGTCTACGATGTGGTCGTCACCGTCCCCAGCAGTTACCAGGACCAAATGGGTGGCCTGTGCGGGAACTACAATGAGCAGGACGACGATGATTTCCGGCTCCCAGATGGCAGGAGAGTCACTGATGTCGCTGAGTTTGGTGCAGCCTGGAAAGTTGAGGTCCCTGGGGCAGATGAAAGCTGCTCAGATGGATGCTCTGGGAACAACTGCCCAGTCTGTGAGGAGAGCAAGAAGGAGTTTTTCAGACAGCGCAACTACTGTGGGATCCTCACAGCAGATGACGGCCCATTCGTTGCCTGCCATGATGCCGTGGACCCCGCTGTGCATCTCAACAACTGCATCTATGATCTGTGCCTGGGCAATGGGGAAAATCAAGTCTTGTGCAAGAGTCTTGAGAGCTACGTGTCTGCCTGCCAAGAGGCTGGGGTTGACCTTCAGCCCTGGAGGACTCCATCCTTCTGCCGTAAGTATTAGTGGTCGAGATCAGTGAAATTTGAGAAGTGCAATGGGCGGGGGTGTACGTATGTACCACTTGCTTCACTTCCACCTCTGTTGAGCCTGGAGCTATAACACGCCTTTTGGTCATGTGCAGTGATAGTGCTGAAATCTGATAGCAGGCCAACAGAGCCCTCCTTTGGGTACAGTGCTATAAGGATGCAAAGACTGCAATGCCCAAATCTTGCTGTGTCAAGCACTGCATCAATTCAGACAGTCATTTTAAAGGCAATTATGTAGTCCAGGCCAAGCTAAATTGAAGTTCCAGAGCAAGGAACGATGATCAAATGGGCCAGAGCAAATGCATAGTCAAAGTTTCATGGATGGTGAAAGATCTAAAAGGTAGCAGTTCAGGAGTCAAGTAGAGAGATAGGGGGCACAATCCTAACCAGGTCTACTCCGAAGTCAATCCTATTTTGTTTAATGGGGCTTACTCTCAGGATAGCCTGGTTTGGCTAGGGTTCACTACCTTCTCTGTCCTTTTCCAGGTGGTAGCATAAGAATGACCAGGCAAATCACCCCACCTGCCTTCCGATATGTGCTGGGCTCAATACACGTGCATCTTGTTCACTCCAACTTCCTCTGTTTCTAAAATGAAAAAAAGAATTTCTATTACAAAAATTGGCTTGAAATGTTCCCCCCCCCCCAATCTATGACAGTTCCAACTTTAATCTTTAATTTTTTTAAGCTGAGCAATCTCTCCTTCTAAATTAGCTCTGAGCTGCCCAGCCAACAGCCACTATGAAGTCTGCGCTGACCTCTGCTCCACCAGCTGTGCCAAGATCACAGACTTCAGTCCGTGCCCAAAGACCTGTGCTGAGGGCTGCCAGTGTGACGATGGCTTCTTCTTTGACGGCCTTGGGTGCGTTACTGCAAGGAACTGCGGATGCTTCGTGGATGGGCACTATTACAAAGTAGGTTGTCTTTCTGATCCCTTTACTCCCACCCTCACCTGTTGTCTTCTCAGGTCATTGTGGATCAGGTCATTCTTTGATCTTTCAAGTCTTGAAATGTCTACATGCTTCTCTCTGAAAGTCACAATGATTATTTTACTCATTAAAATGGCAGAATCCTCAATTCCTAAGCACTATTTTCTAGGAGCTTGCTCCAGAATTTCTAGGAGCTTGCTTAAACAGACAGACAGACAGACAGACAGAGAGGGTGACTGCCAGTTGAATGTAGGAGTTGACTCAAATGAAGCTGAAACATGTTGCCGTTGATGAGTTGCAAGGTGATATGAAACTTGTTGATGAAGAGGCTCTCTAGCTTACCAGGTTTTTGTATGTGGACTCTTACCTGATAAAGTAATGGATTTCTCTTTGAAGTACCTTTGATTGATACTAGTTGTACTATACGTGTGTTTATTGATGATAAACATAAGAACATAAGAACAACCCCACTGGATCAAACCCTAGGCCCATCTAGTCCAGCTTCCTGTATCTCACAGCGGCCCACCAAATGCCCCAGGGAGTACACCAGATAACAAGAGACCTCATCTTGGTGCCCTCCCTTGCATTGGCATTCTGACATAGCCCATTTCTAAAATCAGAAGGTTGCACATACACATCATGGCTTGTAACCCCCATATTGGATTTTTCCTCCAGAAACTTGTCCAATCCCCTGTTAAAGGCGTCTAGGCTAGACGCCATCACCACATCCTGTGGCAAGGAGTTCCACAGACCAAACACACGCTGAGTAAAGAAATCTTTTATTTTGTCTGTCCTAACTCTCCGAACACTCAATTTTAGTGTATGTCCCCAGGTTCTGGTGTTATGTGAGAGTGTAAAGAGCATCTCTCTATCCACTTTATCCTTCCCATGCATAATTTTATATGTCTCCAATGGATGTTCCAGATGGAGATCTGGAATCTGCCCAAGTTCTATTTCGTTGTCATATTATCTTCAAATCTTCCACCAGCCCAATGAGAAGGTTCTGCTGAATGAGTGCCAGGAAAGCTGCAGCTGCGTCCCAGGCGTGGGGCTTAAATGCGAGGCCCACAACTGCACCACTGATGAGAAATGCGAGATCCAGGATGGAGTCATGAGTTGCATTGATACAGGTAAGAAGCAATTCAATTTGCTCAGTGCAAATCGTGACAAGGTGGTTATACACTCCCCCAAATCACCCTTTCAAAGTTCCTCCTGCTGAAGCCAGAGAGTCAATATGCTGATGCAGTTTGACAGATACTTCCTGTTTCCAGAGGAAGACAGGCATTGGAGTAATGACCAACTCCAGGCAAATAGGTCATCCCATAGAGATGCAGTCGCAGAAAATAGCCCAATGGGGCTATTTGGATCTGCACCACCTAAAGGGGTGGCACAGATCAGAGCAGCCCGGAGCTGTGCCGGACTGCCCGGGAACGGGGTTAGGATTCAGTATAACTGCTGGATCCTGACCCCACCCCTGCTGTCCCGCTGCCCGCCCACAGGGCCGCCCACCGCCCACCCTCCCCCCACTCCAGAACACATCGTTTCTGCCCTCTCCTCGCCCTCCCAGACCCCCATGCTGACTGAGCTTGGCCGGTGTGGACTTACTTTCCTCCACCGCTGCAGAGGCTGAATGCAGTTGAATCCTTGTGCCGGCCAGGCTGACACCCGAGGAGGCACAAACATGCTTTACAGCATGCACCATCCCATCTCCCGGTTAGGATTGTTCCCTAAATCTTACTGAACAGAATGGACTTCTGGGTAAAGTAAGACTATTTTCAAACATATGAAGCAACCAGTAGCAGAAAAGTACAGGAAGAGAATGAAAGAAAGGAGCGGCACATTGATCAAATTGTTTCAGCAGTTTCCATTCCTTGTCTTCTCTTTTAACCCCTGCAGCCTAACCCCCCACCCATTGATTAGTACAATTGTCCTCAGCAGGTGCATCAGAGAAAGGCAGAGGAGAGGTGAAGATCTTTGTTCCAAGCAGCTGAAACTGTATGAAATGCAAGCGACGTTCAAGCAGCATGTTGCGCCTAAATGGCGCTGCAAACGGGGCATATCAATGGCGCTGCAAACGGCGCTGCAAACGGGGCCTACTCCATTGTGGTTTGGACTGTGGGAAATCTAGTTCCGGTTCTTCTTTTGATCTGCCATATAGTTATGGGTATTAATTACCGTGTAGCACCCATGCACATGTGATCTGTATGTCTGTGTCTTAGGACGCAATCCTAATCAACTTTCCAGCACTGACCTAACCGCAGTGCAGGCTCAAACTAAGGGAACAAACATGCCCTTACTTTGAGGAGGCCCCTTTGCCTGCCTACCCACTTCAGGATGCAGTGCATGCCACATTAGCCTATGTCAGTGCTGGAAAGTTGGTTAGGATTGTGCCCTTAGTTTGTCTCTTGGCACATACAACCCCCCCCCCCCTTTCCAGCATTGGGTCTACCTGCCTTCTGCTATATTGCATCATTGAGCCATCCTGTTCGATCATGATAGCATTGGCTAGCACTGCAGTAGTACTGTCCAGGATTCATCAGAGTTTTTGCCTGTCTGCCAAAGACTGAACTTTTGTCTAGCAATACATTTGCTCTGCCATAGAAGGACACCTTGTCCCTAAGCATACTTTAACCTACAGACACACCCTTTCACATGATATGCAAGCAAAGCTCATAAAGACACGCACAACCATTCCATGTTGCTGTTGTATCTATACATGAAGTGTTATTTTTTTCACCTCTTTTTTCAGTTTCACCTGATTGTCGGTTTCACTCCTTTTATTTAGTCTAAATCAACTTACAGGAGTTTTTGAAGTCTAAATCTGGATGTTTTTGGCTTGGCTCAACTTTGAACACAAACCCACAGAAGTCGCTGACCTGAAAATATTCTTGTTAACCTGTTATCCTATACATACAGATTTCTGGATTCTGTTAACTGAGTCAGAGGCATTTTTTTTATTGATTTTTTTTTTAATTTTTCCAAAAACAAAAATAACAAACACACATAACACATAATACAATACAGACAAGACATAAACACAGTATTAGAGGGTACAAGATATCATACATCACTATAACTAATAAATCATTACATATTTCCTAATTCAGTTCCTCTTCTACATTAGCCTCTTAATATCATTGATCATTTATCTATCATCTCATATGTAATATATCATATATATCATACATTCATCTAAATGCCCTGTCTTATACTTCTACAACTTTATTTTCAACCAAGCATAAAATAATTTTCATTACTCAATCTATATCGGTTTCACTGTAGTTCAAGCTCTCTAGAAATCTGTCCATTTCCACCGCATTCATAATTTTCTCTATTATTATTATTATTATTATTATTATTATTATTATTATTATTATTATTATTATTATTGACAGTATTTATATACCGCTTTTCAACTAAAAGTTCACAAAGCGGTTTACAGAGAAAAATCAAATAACTAAATGGCTCCCTGTCCCAAAAGGACTCACAATCTAAAGAGATGCAAAAGAATACCAGCAGACAGCCACTATTAATTCATCTTTCATTGGGATCTTTGTGTCTTTCCAATATCTAGCATATCAAATCCTCACAAAAATTAGTATCATAATCCAATATCTAACTTATTAAATTCTAACAACTTTTAATATCCTAATAATTAAACATATCATTTCTCTACCTATAACATCCAAAATTAATATATCCTCATGACCTGCACTCCACAAGCTCTCCACAGGAAAACGAAACGGAACACTCCGCAACAATCATTGTATTCTAAGACAGTTAATTTGTAATCCAACAAATTTTAGATTTATAAAGTTAGAGTTATGCACACATATTTCCATAACAATCTCGGCAGGTCTCCTCCACAGTTTCTTCTCACATCAACAGACAAATAAACAGAAAAAGCTTCCCCCTCCTTCCTCTTCTCCCAGGATTGGGAAAGCCTGCCCCTCCTTCTGCTTGTCTCTGGCAAAAGCTTAATCAGGCAGTCAATTAGTCAATTAATGCCAGACACACACAATGGAAGGACACTCACTTGCTTCTTTCAGCTTCCTTCCCTGCTTGGAACCTTTGGCTTAATTTCAACATTGAATCCTCACCATCACCGACATCGATGGCTGGGTTCCCCTGGAGAAAAAATAGTCCCTGGCTGGACCCTTCTTCTCCGAAACCGTACACCATCTGTACGATCGAGGCCTCTCCTGGCCACTGATCCTTGGATCTCATCAGACCCGCAATTCTGGGAAGAAATAGCGTGTTTTCCAAGAGCTTTCCAGGAGCTCAGAAAAACACGGCTATTCAGCCACCTCAGGCCCCGCCCCCTCCATGTCTCCGAGAGGCACTTTTTCAAGTGGGTGCCCCTCTTATATTTAGCGGGGGGGGGGAGTAACTGGCCCTCCTCACCTCCAGCAGTGTCTTTTCTAGTGGCCGTCTGCTGGTGTTCTTTTGCATCTTTGTAGATTGTGAACCCTTTTGGGATGGGGAGCCATTTAGTTACAGGATTGTTGTCTGTGAACCGCTTTGTGAACGTCTTTGTTGAAAAGCGGTATATAAATACTGAGGATGATGATGAAGGATTCTGAGAAAATAGAAGAAACTTCTGAGAAAAGGGAACGGACTTCCCAAACTTCTCCCTGGTTGCCTCCAGATCTCGCTTCTGCCCAGAGGAGCTTTCCAGTGGTTTCCAACTCATCTTGCCTTTGCAGTGACCTTGTGGCCGTTCCATTCTAGGCAAACCCTCGTGCGACTCGATAAAGTGTCGGAAGAAGGAGAAGTGCGAGATCAAAGATGGCGAACCGGTGTGCGTGCCGACGTCTCAATCCACCTGCTGGGCGCAGGGGGACCCTCATTATCACACTTTTGATGGGAGGAACTTTGACTTCATGGGCACCTGCACCTACACCATCGCCAAGACGTGTGGTCCAGATACCACTCTGCCTCCCTTCGACATTGAAGCGAAGAACGAGAACAGGGGCAACACCCGCGTTTCTTATGTTGGCTTCGTGACGGTCAAAGTCTATAACATCACCATCTCTGTAGCCCGAGGCGAGTCTGGATTTGCGAGGGTAAGGCTGGAAGACCACCTTGTTCTTCTCTCTTGCTTTCCCCAACTTCCTGCCTGCACCTTTGGATAGACGGTTCCATACAAATCCATTCCACATCCTTCCATCTGGTTTGCATGCTGAGATACAGAATTCTGGGAAATGGTTTCTCAATTCTCAAGCTTATTCCGAAAATGAAGGGCCCAATCCTATTCAGCTTTCCAGAGCCTGTGCAGCTGCAATGCAGCCCCAAGGCAAGGAAACAAATGAGGAGGCCTCCATAACTACCCTCCCACCCCAGAACGCAGCACACACCCCATTGGCATGGCCACACCAGGGCTGGCAAGTTGGATAGGATTTGGTCCTAAGTCTCCCATTTTCATTTGGTGACAGTGAAAGCTGCCGTTTTACTTATTATTTCATTTATGCGTTTTATTTTTCAAATCTGTAGCTTTTTAGCAAAATCCCTCCACTGCAGTCAGAGGGAAATACGTACACTAAAACAGCATAAGACAAGCAAAACATCAAACCCAAAGTAACAGCAGCAAAAAAGCAGAACGTGAAAGAAAGTTCAAAGCTTTATAGTTGGGCTAACAACATGAATCGCATCTGATTTCTCCTACAGGTGAATCACCAGAAATTGCGGCTGCCCCTCTCCTTGCAGGAAGGGAAACTGCAGATCTATCAGAGCGGCCTTTCCGTCTTCATTATGACAGATTTTGAAATAGATGTCTCCTTTGATTGGGACAGCAACCTGGTGGTGAAGATCTCCAGCAGCTTCTCAGAAAACCTGTGCGGCCTTTGTGGTAACTACAATGACAATCCAGCGGATGACTTTAGCACCCCTGATGGCAGCTTGGCCCCCAGTCCGGTGGAGTTTGGGCGCAGTTGGAAGGTGAAGGACGGCGACAGGTTCTGCTGGGACGACTGCCACGGGGAATGCAAAAGCTGCCCGCCCGAAACAGCCCAAAAGTATGAAGCCGAGCCGTTCTGTGGCTGGATCACCAAAGTGGAAAGCGGTCCCTTCCGTCAGTGCCATTCTGTGGTGGACCCCAAGATCTTCCTGGATAATTGTGTCTATGACCTGTGCTTGAACAATGGCCTCAAGGATATGTTGTGCGAGGCCCTCAAAAGTTACGCAAGTGCCTGCCAGAACGAAGGAATTCCTGTCTCAGACTGGAGAGTGCTCTCTGGTTGCCGTGAGTATCCTTGTGTGCTGAAGAAAAGGATAGATTGAAGACTAATATCTTGCAGATTTGACCATAGTAATAGAGATGGGATGAAAAGTGTATGCCTTCCCCCCATTTCAATATTTCTAAGGTTGAACCTAGAAACATGAGTGTCACACTGAAGCTAGAACAGATCTGGGATCTCAAGAAAACACTTTTTTTTCCATTGTGAAGCAAGTTTCTAGTCCTCAAGGTTGGAGAGACTAAAGACTTGTATATGATTGAAAGGATAGTGATGGGGCAGGCATTCTTTTCATTGCTGCCAGCTTGCTTCTTCACTTATTTCCATCACAATTTTTGTTTGTAATGTGCTTTGGAATTTGATGCCACTCTTTCTTTAAAGAAATCATTTGAGGTCAGTGATCATTACTGTGCAAACTGATGAGATTGTACAATATCCCTGTATGGATCACATGGCCTGAAGCCAAGGAACTAAGGGTGGTATACATCCTTTCTTCCTTTGCTCGCCACAACAATCCTGTGAGGTAGGCAAGGCTCAAAGAATATTGACTGACCCAAAAAAGAAGCTTCATGGCAAATTCAAAAAACAGTGCATTATAAACTATTCTTACTTAGGGGTATCTATAGAGGGTATAAGGAGGTACGGGAGCTTGGAAGCAAAGCACTGTTAGTCCATTACATCTCTATTGCCCACTTCCTCCAAACAGTTTCACGCTTACCTTCACTGAGATATCTCCTTTTATTTGCACGGGACTCTGATGTAGGTGAGACTAACAGAACACAAAGTGCCACAGTCCAAGTGTCACCAATTTATTCCCTGGACCACACCGGCAAAGTACATATAGCTTAGCACAGACACACCAAGTAATGTCATCCCGCCATTCTCAATAGGAGCCACTTGGCCCCTGCAATGCCTTGGTGCATTTAAAGGAGTCACAAGCTAGAAACCAAAATTAAGAAAAGATTTTATGTGCATCTGCTCATGCTTTATCCGTGTTTAACAAGGGGGATCAGGAACCCGGGAAGAGCTCCTAACGGGAGCAAAAAAAATCTGAATGGCTGATAATCTAGCGCTGTTGACTCTCTTGTCTCTCTCGCAGCTCTTCGCTGTCCGGAGAACAGCCACTACGAAGCCTGTGGATCTCCGTGTCCCGCCACTTGCAATGACAAAGCCGGTCCCAAGAACTGTTCTTCGTTGCCATGTGTGGAGACTTGCCAGTGCAATGAGGGCTTTGTGCTGGATGCTGGGAAGTGCATCCCCGAGGCTTCCTGTGGGTGCATCTTTGAGGGGAAACACTTCTCCCCCGGGGAGACGTTCTGGGGAGATGGCAACTGCACAAGGCTCTGCGCCTGTAGTCCCAAAAGCGGGCAAGTGACCTGCCAAAGTACCAGTTGTAAGCGCGGTGAGCAATGCAGAGTGGAGAACGGCATCCAGAACTGCTACCCTACCAGTAGCGGCAGCTGCTCCGCTTCAGGGGATCCTCACTATATCAGCTTTGACGGCCGGAGGTTTGACTTCCAGGGCACCTGCGTCTATCAGCATGCCGGGGTGTGCGAGAGGAGAGACGGCCTGGTTGATTTCCTGGTTCTTGTCCAGAATGACCATCGAGGCAGCCAGGCTGTGTCTTTCACCCGGGTCGTGGAGATCACTGTTTACGGCACCTCCGTTGTGATTAGCAGACAACACCCTGCAAAAGTCCTTGTGAGTTGGGCACTTTTCCCCCCCACTATCCTATTGAATGACTGGAACTTTTGTACTGGATCGTAAGCCTTAGTTTTTTTAATTGTGTCTCTGTGGGCGCAATCCAAAGCACCCGCTCAGCCGGCGCAAGTCCCTTGCACCGGCTGATGAGTGTCACAAAAGTGCCGTAGAACACTTTCGCGCCACTCTCAGGGAGATAGGCCAACGCATGGACATGCACTGGCCACTCTGCACCGATGAGGTCCCCGGAGCAAGGTGAGCTTGCGCTGGCCGACCTTGGCTGGCACGGGGGCCTGGTGGGGGGGCTTGGAGGAGGCGAGAGGGAGGCATTTGGGGGCAGCAAGACGACGGGTGCCGAGTGGTTCCCTGGACGGGCAGGGAGTGGGAGGTGAGGCCAAGATCAGGCACTTCTGCCAGATCTTTGCCCTGTTCCAGGGTAGCCAGGGTCAGCTCTGGGCTGCTTGGATTTGCGCCACCTATTTAAGTGGCAAAGGTCCAAGTAGCCCCATTGGGGCTGCTGAGGTGTTACCCGTGGTAAGGGACATTTTTTTCCCTTTGACCCGGGCTGGCCTGCAGTCAACCCTAAAATTTCATTGGGTATGGCGCAGGCCTGCTGGACTGCTTGTTCCAGTGCAAGTTAGTGTTGCACTGCCCTTCTCTCTCTCTCTCTCTCTCTCTCTCTCTCTCTCTCTCTCTCTCTCTCTCTCTTAATTAAAAAAAAACACATTTTTAAAGGGGCGGAGTCACATGTTCTCCCAATGATTCCTTTTCCAGTTTGCTTGGCTCTGGATCCTTCAAGCAATACAGACACTCCTAAAGGATCCCATTTCTCTCCTTCTGTATTCTAGGTGAATGGCGTGCTGACAAATCTGCCCTACAGCTTTGAAAACAACCAAGTGTTCATTTTCAGGAGAGGGCAAGAGGCGGTGGTCCAGACGAACTTTTTCCTGACCGTCACCTTTGACTGGCAAAGCCGGATCACAGTGACTGTTCCCAGCACTTACGCCGGCGCCCTTTGCGGTCTGTGCGGGAACTTCAATGGCGACCAAAAAGATGACCTGATCATGAGAAACGGCACTGTGGCTCCCAATCCGCCAGCCTTTGGTCAGAGCTGGAAAGTGCGAGATGAGCCAGGCTGCACGGACGTCGACAAGGAAGAGTGCCCTGGTCTATCAGCAATTGAGGCCCAACAACGAAAACTCAGCAAGGAATGTGGCCTCCTCCTCGACAAAAACGGCCCCTTCAGAGAGTGTCACGGCAAAGTTGATCCCGAGGGATACTTCCGCGACTGTGTGTACGACTACTGCTTTTTCAAGGGCCAGCAAGCTGTGATCTGCCCTCTCATTGCCAGCTACGTGGCAGCTTGCCAGGCAGCCGGGGCGACTCTCTACCCCTGGAGGTCTGACACCTTCTGCAGTAAGTACAAAGATCCTGGACAAATGTCCTGGATTGAAGAATCGTTCGAAACAAACCCAATCTCTCAGGCATGCAAAGCCGTTTCAATTTTTGAGGCTGCCATCCTAGACACACTCGCAGGGGAGTAAATCCCACTGAGTGCAGTGGTGTTTACTTTGGAGTAGATGCGCCGAGGGTTGCACTGCAAGTCAAAAATTTCTGACTCGCACTGCAAGTCGGACAGAGCTGCTTTAAACGCCTAATTGGGGGAGAAAGTGGGATTTTGTAAAGAAATAAGTTTATCAAGCAGCAACTGTTACCCTGCACATGCCTGATCTCGTCTGATCTCGGAAGCTAAGCAGGGTCAGGCCTGGTTAGTACTTGGATGGGAGACCGCCTGGGAATACCGGGTGCTGTAGGCTTATACCATAGTCTTTCGAGACTGAAGGTTGCCAACCATCTCCCTATACTGAACACTATCTCCCGATCTCGTCCGAACTTGGAAGCTAAGCAGAGTCAGGCCTGGTTAGTACTTGGATGGGAGACCGCCTGGGAATAGTGGGTGCTGTAGGCTTATACTATAGTCTTTTGAGACTGAAGGTTGCCAACCAACCAAGTTTAACAACCGTTAATCTATTTGGAAGTGCCCTGGGGTTGGTGGCATGTTATAAGACATGTAGTAGGGTTGTAGGCAATTATAATTCAGGTCAGCGGATCAATCAATCAATCAATCAATCAATAATATCTTTATTGGCATATAAACAGGTAAACAAAATTACAACAGTCTCTACAAGAATAAACATGATGGGAAGGGGAGATGGGAAATGATTCAAGAGAAGAGGGACAAAGAGAAAGGAGTTCAGGAAGGGGGGGATATTTTAATAATTTGGGATAGAAAACTGGCAACTGCTATGGTAATGTTTGCCTGATTGTCACTTAGCAAAACAAAAAAGGGATCAATAAATGGGCCAGTAGGATGCCGTAAAAAGGGATCCAAATACAGCTTTTGGAGTGAACAATGTGCTGGACAATGGATTAGGACATGCTCAAGTGTGTCCGGTTCGAGATGACAGAAGGAGCATAATCTGCAGCTCTGTGGAACGCGGGAGAATCTACCAAGATGATACGAGGAGGGGAAAATATTAAAACGCGCAAGCATAAAAGCCCTTCTAAGGGAGGGATTTATTAGGTTATCAACATATTTAGAGGGATGACCTGGTAAAGGGCAGAAACCCAAAGAAAGAGGGGAACAGACTGGGTTAAGATCAGCAGAAAGAGAGGTAAACTCAGCTTCCCAGAGCCTGGTTTGAATTAGCTTATAGGCGCTGTTAATATCGAGGCCCGCTAAAGATTCCAAAGGAAGATCTAGGGAGGGTAAGCGCATACAAATTGAAAACGGAACAGGATTCTTGTGCTGTAAATAAAATAGTTCAAATGACCCATGAAAGGGAGGGTCGATCATGCGTTTGATGGCGTACGGATGCAAGTGGATGAAGTTCCACTGGTTTCATCCTAGAAGCTGCCAGCACCACACTCAACGTCCTCTTCAGTGTGTCCCTGTGGCTCTTTCCTCCCACTTACGTTATCCCCCTTTGCCTCTTTCTTCCCCATTTCCTAAACTGGCAGGATTTCCCTGTGCTCCAAACAGCCACTACGAGCTCTGCACCGGGGGCTGCGCCGAGACTTGCAGCAGCATCTATGCACCTGTCCCTTGTGAGGCCCGATGCCTGGAAGCCTGTGTGTGTGACGAGGACTTTGTGCAGAGCGGCGACCGATGTGTCCCCATATCTGAGTGCGGCTGCTACCACCTGGGCCGCTACTACTTGACCGGAGAGATTTTCTACCCAACTTGCCAGGAGCGTTGCGCGTGCCAGGCCGGTGGAGATGTGAGCTGCGAAGGATTCTCTTGCGGCCCGAACGAAGAATGCCGTTTGTCCGATGGCATCCAGAAGTGCCACCCCATTGGCACTGCCACCTGTTCAGCTTCTGGTGATCCCCACTATTTGTCATTTGATGGACTGGCCTTTGATTTCCAGGGAACCTGCACCTACATCCTGGCTACGGCCATCACAGAGAACAAGAACCTGACCTCCTTTACTGTCTACGTCAAGAACGAGGCCTGGGGGAACGGGAGGGTCTCGGTTACCAAGGTAGTCTCTGTCGAGGTCTATGGAATCACACTCACGTTGCTGCAGAACAAGCAGGGACAAGTGAAGGTCAGTCTTTCCTAGAGGGATGTAGCAGTCAACAGCCGGATCACCTCTTTTGTGTTCAGGGACATGACTGAGGTGGTTCATGCACTCAGCTGGACCAGGGCTGGCCCAAGAGCTCCCTACAGCTGAGGCAGCCTGCCAAATTCTGCCCCTCCGCACCCAATGTTGTGCTGACGTCTGCACTTCCTAGTTCCACACTCTCCTTCCGTTCACATTGACTCCTCCTCCTCTTCCCTTTCCCCCTCCTCCTACTCCAAACTAATGAGTTGAAGGAGAGTGCAAACAGTAGTAGTAAAGGCAAGTAGGTGGACAGAGATGGGTGCCCCCACCAACCTGTTCACTGAGTTGACCTCTCCAGGTGACCTCATAGCTGTGCCATTGCTGGGGCGCTGATGCCAATGCACAAAGCGGCAGCAAAGACCCTTTCCCCTTCACCATATGGACAGGCTCCAGGATGAATCCGGACCAGCTAGAGGGGCATCTTGCGTGAATATTTTCTTGCCCTGTAAGGGGTAGTGCACTCTATGTGACTGGGTGTCCACACAGCATACTGGGTCCGAACTGGAGGACACCTGGAGGACATACTGGAGGACACCTGGAGGACATACTGGAGGACACCTGTGGAGGAGAGGGACTTCCCCCAGTCCTCCATGATACGTTGGCAGTACTGTGTCTGGCTGAATCTGTGAATAGTGGATAGAGAGTAGAAGGGTGGAGTGGTAGAGGCACGTAGGTGGACAGAGATGGGTGCCTCCACCAATCTGCTTGCTGAGGCAACCTTTTCAGGTGACCTCATAGATGTTTTGGCCCTGAGCGTAAGGGCCCTGACTCCAACGCATAGAGCAGCATGGTTTCCCTTCTCCTTCACCCTCTAGAAAGACTCCAGTGCAGATCCAACCACAGGAGAGGCCCAGTTTGTATGAATGTTTTCTTGTTATGCAAAAGGCGGATAATCATATGGACTGGAATCTACCTGGCAGGGTGTTCACACAGCATACTGGGTCCACAGTGGAGGAAACCTACAGAGGAAAGGAGAGCGGTTTGCCCCAATTCTTCCATGTTATTTTTGCAGTGCTGTCCCTGGCTGAATCTATGAATGGTGTGCAGAGTGTTTGTAGAGTTGCAAAATGCTGATTCTTCCCCCTCCAGCACGCACACACACACACGCACGCACACGCACACACACACACACACACACACACACACACACACTTTCAATGTACATTTACATACTTGATGGTCCTAACCAGGAAACTGGGAGACGCTTTACCTCTTCATGTGCCTCCTGGCAACTAACTCACTTTGCTTTGCAAAACAGCCTGACTCCAGCACTTTGCCTTCTGCAGGTGAATAGACTGTTCCGGCCCCTCCCTGCCACCCTTGCTGGAGGGCGGCTCTCAGCCTATCAACATGGCACCAGAGTCGTGATACAAACGGACTTTGGCCTCTCTGTGAGCTATGATCTGGTCTACGATGTGGTCGTCACCGTCCCCAGCAGTTACCAGGACCAAATGGGTGGCCTGTGCGGGAACTACAATGAGCAGGACGACGATGATTTCCGGCTCCCAGATGGCAGGAGAGTCACTGATGTCGCTGAGTTTGGTGCAGCCTGGAAAGTTGAGGTCCCTGGGGCAGATGAAAGCTGCTCAGATGGATGCTCTGGGAACAACTGCCCAGTCTGTGAGGAGAGCAAGAAGGAGTTTTTCAGACAGCACAACTACTGTGGGATCCTCACAGCAGATGACGGCCCATTCGTTGCCTGCCATGATGCCGTGGACCCCGCTGTGCATCTCAACAACTGCATCTATGATCTGTGCCTGGGCAATGGGGAAAATCAAGTCTTGTGCAAGAGTCTTGAGAGCTACGTGTCTGCCTGCCAAGAGGCTGGGGTTGACCTTCAGCCCTGGAGGACTCCGTCCTTCTGCCGTAAGTGGTCGAGATCAGTGAAATTTGAGAAGTGCAATGGGCGGGGGTGTACGTATGTACCACTTGCTTCACTTCCACCTCTGTTGAGCCTGGAGCTATAACACGCCTTTTGGTCATGTGCAGTGATAGTGCTGAAATCTGATAGCAGGCCAACAGAGCCCTCCTTTGGGTACAGTGCTATAAGGATGCAAAGACTGCAATGCCCAAATCTTGCTGTGTCAAGCACTGCATAAATTCAGACAGTCGTTTTAAAGGCAATTATGTAGTCCAGGCCAAGCTAAATTGAAGTTCCAGAGCAAGGAACGATGATCAAATGGGCCAGAGCAAATGCTTAGTCAAAGTTTCATGGATGGTGAAAGATCTAAAAGGTAGCAGTTTAGGAGTCAAGTAGAGAGATAGGGGGCACAATCCTAACCAGGTCTACTCCGAAGTCAATCCTATTTTGTTTAATGGGGCTTACTCTCAGGATAGCCTGGTTTGGCTAGGGTTCACTACCTTCTCTGTCCTTTTCCAGGTGGTAGCATAAGAATGACCAGGCAAATCACCCCACCTGCCTTCCGATATGTGCTGGGCTCAATACACGTGCATCTTGTTCACTCCAACTTCCTCTGTTTCTAAAATGAAAAAAAGAATTTCCATTACAAAAATTGGCTTGAAATGTTCCCCCCCCAATCTATGACAGTTCCAACTTTAATCTTTAATTTTTTTAAGCTAATCAATCTCTCCTTCTAAACTAGCTCTGAGCTGCCCAGCCAACAGCCACTATGAAGTCTGCGCTGACCTCTGCTCCACCAGCTGTGCCAAGATCACAGACTTCAGTCCGTGCCCAAAGACCTGTGCTGAGGGCTGCCAGTGTGACAATGGCTTCCTCTTTGATGGCCTTGGGTGCGTTACTGCAAGGAACTGTGGATGCTTTATGGATGGACAATATTACAAAGTAGGTCCTCTTTCTGATCCTTTTACTCCCACCCTCCCCTGTTGTCTTCTCAGGTCATTATGGATCAGGTCATTCTTTGATCTTTCAGGTCTTGAAATGTCTACATGTTTCTCTCTGAAAGTCACAATGATTATGTTCCTAAGCACTGTTTTATATGAGCTTGCTCCAGAATTTCTAGGCGCTTGCTTAAACAGACAGACAGACAGAGATGGGGACTGCCAGTTGAATGTAGGAGTTGACTCAAATGAAGCTGAAACATGTTGCCCTTGATGAGTTGCAAGGTGATATGAAACTTGTTGATGACGAGGCTCTCTAGCTTACCAAGTTTTTGTATGTGGACTCTTACCTGATGAAGTAATGGATTTCTCTTTGAAGTACCTTTGATTGATAGTAGTTTTACTATACGTGTGTTTATTGATGATGGAGATCTGGAATCTTCCAAAGTTCTATTTCTTTGTCATATCATCTTCAAATCTCCCACCAGCCCAATGAGAAGGTTCTGCTGAATGAGTGCCAGGAAAGCTGCACCTGCTTCCCAGGCGTGGGGGTTAAATGCAAGGCCCACAGCTGCACCACTGATGAGAAATGCGAGATCCAGGATGGAGTCATGAGTTGCATTAATACAGGTAAGAAGCAATTCAATTTGCTCAGTGTAAATTGTGATGAGGTGGCTATACACGCCCCCAAATCAGCCTTCCAAAGTTTCTCCTGCTGAAGCCAGTGAGTCAATGTTCTAATGCAGTTTGACTGATACTTCCTGTTTCCAGAGGAAGACAGGCATTTGGGTAATGACCAACTCTAGGCAAATAGGTCTTATCCCATGGAGATGCAGTCACAGAATGATTTTCTACCTTAGTTATATCACGGTCCTGTCATCCAAAGGGAGGCTTTCCAAAGGCATTACCATCACTTTGGTGGCGAATGCAACTAGTAAGTTCATGAACTAATAATTAGCTACATAAAATAGAGAAAAGGACATGAAGTTTGTTTAGTAATTCTGCCTCCTTTTTTCGTCACTGATGGTCACTGCAAACATGTGTATTCATGCTCAATGGCAACTAGCGCTCAGTTCTGTTACGTCCATACATTTCAGTTCCCTGCAAAACCCTGACATGTCGAGAGAAAGAAACATGCAAGACGGAGAACAACCGTCCCATCTGCGTCCCTGACTTCACTGCACAATGCTGGGGCTGGGGGGACCCGCATTACCACACCTTCGATGGATGGAACTTTGACTTCCAGGGCACCTGTACATACACCATTGCCACGTACTGTGGGAATGATACCACACTGGTACCTTTCACTATAGATGAGAAGAATGACAACAGGGGCAGCCAGGCCTTTTCCTATGTGCTTCTGGCCAACGTTTATGTTTACGGGTACAAGATCTCCATCTACAAGCAGGAAACTGGCAAAATCAGGGTATGTGGGACAGCTAAAGGATGAGTCTTCCTGAGTATCGTGGAATTCATTATGGAATCAAATCATGCTGAGAGCCCAATATCAGGCTAACAAAGGGGATTAATGATTCCAAATTAAAAAACAAACATAGGGCGTATGTTAGCTTAACTAATTATTGCAGGTCACTTCCAGGAAGTTCAGGTTTTTATCCACCTCTGATAATTCAATGATAATGATAACAACCATTATATTGCTTCCTGTGAGCAAAACCCCTAGTGATATAAGTGCTCTTTATTTTAATTTCATCCCACTTCTTTGAAGCGCATTTCCACTGAGCATGGAAAATATCAGAGTTAATAGCATTAAATCATCCCCAAAGAAGGAAATCAAAACTGCTGAGTTAGAAGACTAAAGTGTGTGTGTGTGTGTGTGTGTGTGTGTGTGTGTGTGTGTGTGTGTGTGTGTGTGGAGGGGTGTGAGATTACCCCATCAGGTAAGGTCACATAGGGGCTGTCATGGAGGGGGGAGAAATGGGGGTGCATTTGTTTAACCAAATACACACAGGACATGCTTCTTCAAAGCATCAATTTTTCAACCTGTGAATGTGAATGGTCTGCAGGTGTGAAGTGGGAGTTTGGGGGAGGGTCATTTATTAAGTACTGTAGGGTAGTGTTTCTCAAACTGTGGGTCACTAGGTGGGTCATGAACCAGTTTTAGGCGGGTCCCCATTCATGTCAATATTTTATTTTTAATATATTGAACTTGATCGTATGTGACTGCATAGGGGAAATGTTACAGATCTATCCTTTTAACAGGCTATTCTATATATGCTCTTAACAATGATAGTAAATGGGATTCCTCCTGGCTGAGTGTGGGTAGGATTGCAGCCTAGGATTGTCAAAAATTCCCTGCGTGATGACGTAACTTCCGGTCATGACATCACTTCCAATGGGTCCTGGCAGATTCTCATTCTAAAAAGTGGGTCCCAGTGCTAAAAGATTGAGAACCGCTGCTGTAGGGCTATTGGGGTGTATTATTCCCCAGCCATCAGCACTAGAGTTCCTGGAGGGAGGGGGGCAAAATGCTGCACAGGCCTGTGAACTCTTGTTTAAAGCATCCCTCCCCCTTGCATTAACAGCCAGTCACGGCTGGCTCTGAAGGCAAGACAGAAGGACAGCTTTACACCAGAGTTTGCATGCCTGCACAACTTAGAATTTGGCCTTCCCCCAGAACCTGCTTTGTCGTATTTGCAAAGTACCTGGAGTTGTCTCCGAAGAAAGTTAAGCACCTGTAAGCACCTCTGAAATCCTGAGATGGACCGCTGCGAGTAACTTAACATGCCATTGTTATTTGGTTCCCGAAACTATTTATCCTCAGTTCTCAACAGCTACAACAAAACCTTGAGAAATTGGTTCATATCGCAGAGGACTAAGGAATGGCTCACAGTCCCAGAGATGCTCACAGACTCAATGGGGCACACCACCGATGTGCGTTGGGAAAGACATGGTGGGATGAGTGTCCCAGCTGCTTTCCCCCTGCTAATTGTAAGAGCCACAGTGTTAAAAAGTGTCTCTCTGTCAAGTTTCGCTGGGAAAATTAGTCACAACTACATACACGCATGGCTGTTTGAGCACTGTTGAATACTGTTGAACATAGTGTGGCTCCTTGCAAACCAATAATTCTTGCGTGTCATTTTCCTTACTCTTTTCATCCGGTCTCTAGTTAAATGATGTAATTCAGAACCTGCCGCTGACTCTTGAAGATGGAAAGATCAAGCTCTTCCAGAGCGGTTATAGTGCTGTCCTGCAAACAGATTTCGGCCTCCAAGTGACTTATGACTGGAACTGGCACTTGATACTCACTCTGCCCAGCAGTTACTATGGACTTATGTGTGGGCTGTGTGGAAACTTCAACCAGAACCCTGGAGATGACATGTATTTTGTCAATGGCACCGCGGCTCCCTCCATCGTAAGCTGGGCCAGCAGCTGGAAAGTCCAGGACAGGGATCCCTTCTGCTGGGATGACTGCCCAGGGAATTGTCCAACATGTGCTGAGAGCCAACAACAGTTATATGGAAAGGAAGAGTTCTGTGGGTTGATTAATAAGATCTCTGGAGGTCCCTTCAGAGAGTGTCACGCCAAAGTGGACCCAGATGACTTCTTTGATAGTTGCATTTATGACGTGTGCCTGAATGATGGAGCCAAGAACATCCTTTGCCAGGCATTGGAGGCCTATGCAAAAACTTGTAGGCAAGCAGGAGCCATCATACACGACTGGAAGACACCTTCGGGCTGTGGTGAGTGCTGTTCCTTCCACCCGGTACACAATGGCTTATGCTGCAATCCTGAATGCAATGACTTGGAAGGAAGCCACTGCAGATACAATGGCACTTTTCAATAACCATGCATAGGCTGACACAATTTGCGCAATGACTAAGGGCACAAGCCTAACCAGGCCTACTCAGAAGTAAGTCCTATTTTGTTCAATGGGGCTTACTCCCAGGAAAGTGCGGTTAGGACTGCAGCCAATGTTGCTTAAAGCAACTTTTGAAGTGCACGTAGATGATCCTGGTCTGGTATCAGAGAAAAGCTCAATAAAGTTTGATAAGAGTAGCCGCCCTGCATACAGTGGTAGCGCATCCGGGCACATTGCCACATGCCAACATTGTACCTGCCATCATTCTGTAGAATGGGGCTTCCCGTGGGGGCTGGGGATAAGAATAGGCCCTCAGTTTGGCTGTACTTGTTGTAAGAGGCGACTAAACAGCCACCGGGTAGATGGGACTTGTTAGCCTGGGAAGGCAGCTCATCTGAGAGAAGGAAAACTCTGATCCCAAACCTCCATTGCTTTGTGGCTACATCCAGTTATGGAAAAGGCTTCAGGAGTCAACCTCGAGGCAAAATCCGGAGCCGGAGTCCCTGAGGCAGTTCATGGCTGAACACAGTCACGTTCTGGCAACTCCTGCGACGCCGCTGGAACCAACCGTATTGGCCTCTGCCTTTGCACTGGACCATTTCAGCGACGTGGAGAGGGGGGATTTGCTGCATGGGTAACAGCCTATCCTCCATACCTACTTTACCCAGGCTTCGCGCACTGGAGAGGACACTCTGTTCCAGAACCACTATTCAGAGCGCAATACCATAGTCTTCCGAGACTGAAGGATGCCAACAAGCAAGCTGTAGAAATGTTCCTTCATAGGGTATATACCATGTTATCATGGGCTCTTTTCAAATTCGGGTTGTAGCACATTTTATCAGTTGTCTACTGTAACACTTCTGCTTCTCCCTTTCCTCCTCCTAGTCGTGCCGTGCCCGGAGAACAGCCACTACGAGTTCTGTGGAAATGCCTGCCCAGCCAGCTGTGCAGACCGGTCCGCTCCAAATACCTGCAGAGAGCCATGTGTGGAAACCTGCCAGTGCAATGATGGCTTTGTCCTCAGTGGCGACAAGTGTGTGCCTGTAGCGAGCTGTGGCTGCACCTACAACGGCTTCTATTACAAGCCCGGGGAGCAATTTTGGGCTGATGAGAACTGTGAGTCTCGCTGCAAGTGCGATCCCAAGCTGGGCATAGTGGTTTGCAACCAGGCTGGCTGTAAAGACAACGAGAGGTGCACAGTGGTCGATGGGATCAGGGACTGTCACCCTCTGAGCTACGCCACCTGCTCCGCCTCTGGCGACCCTCACTATACCACCTTTGATGGAAGGAAGTATGACTTCATGGGCACCTGCATCTACCAGCTGGCTGGGCTGTGCTCTAATGACTCAACTCTCAGGCCTTTCGCTGTCTATGTGCAGAACAACAACCGAGGCAACAAAAAAGTGTCCTACACCAAAGTGGTGGAGTTGGAGGTCTACAATGCAACCATTGTGCTGAGCCAGGATTATCCACGTCGGGTGCAGGTATGGACGTGGGCAAAACTGATGGATGGGGTCCTTTGTATTGAATAAGGACTCCATCCATCAGACCCTTTTGGAGACTAGCGTAGCTTTTGGGGTTCTTGTCAAAAGGGAAGCCTGGCATCTATTGTATGCTAGGGAGACTGTTTAGATTCTGAGTGTCTCACAAAAGAAACCCCACCTATTAATGGACCCCTGCATGTTCGGAAGCAAGCAAAACATGTTTCAGTGCTTTGATCAAGATTCTTGTGTTTGATGGTCAGCATGTTCGGTCAGACAGAGCTCCTGAAGGGAGATAAAGCGGTTTGTAGCCAGCAAAGACTCCTAGTTGCTCAGGTGAGCGATCAAGCTTTATAGGCATCTAGGAATATCAGGGATCCAATCCAGGTAACTCCTACTAAGGGAGGCGGTTCCAAGCTGAACTTGCTGCAGTCTCCTATGCCAAGTGGTGCCTGATATTGCTTAGATCACCTCTGAGTGACAGGAGAGGAATGGATTGTGAAAAGCATGTCTGGCTTTCTACCCTCTAACCCAGTGTTTCTCAAACTGTGGGTCGGGGCCCACTAGGTGGGTTGTGAGCCAATTTCAGATGGGTCCCCGTTCATTTCAATATTATATTTTTAATATATTTAGACTTGATGCTACCATGGTATGTGACTGCATGTGGGGAAATATTACAGACCTGTACTTTTAACAAGCTACTATGTAGATTTTTTTTAACAATGATAGTATATGTAATATACTATGTATATTCTTTTAACAACAATAGTAAATTGGACTTACTCCTGGGTACGAGTGGGTAGGACGGCAGCCTAGGATTGTTAAAAATGTTCCTGCTTGATGATGTCACTTCCAGTCATGACGTCACTTCTGGTGAGTCCTGACAGAGTCTCATTCTAAGAAGTGAGTCCTGGTGCTAAATGTGTGAGAACCACTGCTCTAACCAAAACTTGACAGGGAAGGGACCACTTTACAGTGGAACACCCCATTTAAAGCATTTTCTGCATTCATCATAATAGAGGCCTGACATTTTTATGACAATCCGGTTCTGTCCAAATAACCTGCTGTGTAAGTTATCAGTGAACCTCATCCCCATGGCTGTTCCCTATGCTTTCTAGAATTTCTTTACAGAACCTCCAAACACAAAATAAAAAATATAAAAAGAATGAGGCATCCTAAAAAGCATTCATGAACACCAAATATTTTCCCAAGTCTTATCAAGATCCCATCCTTATATGTGGACACTCAGGCATGGGATTTCATGGTTAAATGTCTCAGCTCAGTCTCACTGGTGGGTCTTTATAAACCGTATGACATAAGAACATAAGAACATAAGAACAGCCCCACTGGATCAGGCCATAGGCCCATCTAATCCAACTTCCTGTATCTCACAGCGGCCCACCAAATGCCCCAGGGAGCACAGCAGATAACAAGAGACCTTATCCTGGTGCCCTCCCTTGCTTCTGGCATTCTGACATAGTCCATTTCTAAAATCACGAGGTTGCGCATACACTTCATGGCTTGTACCCTGTAATGGATTTTTCCTCCAGAAACTTGTCCAATCCCCTTTTGAAGGCGTCCAGGCCAGTCGCCATCACCACATCCTGCGGCAAGGAGTTCCATAGACCAACCACACGCAGAGTAAAGAAATATTTTACAAGTACTATATATGCAAAAAGGAACCTCAAGTATATAGATCCCCACCTATATTTTCTTCCATGGCGGGATGGTGACCAATCTCTCTTGCATCTCATTCAGGTAAATGGCATCTTTGTGAACCTGCCTTTTGACCACGAAGACAAGATCAGGGTTTACATCAGTGGGAACAATGGCGTCATCAAGACCAATTTTGGCCTAACTGTGACCTTTGACTGGAAAAGCTATGCCAGGGTCACTGTACCCAACACATACGCCAGGGCCGTTTGTGGCCTTTGTGGCAACAACAACCAAAACCCCAACGATGACCTAGCCTTGAAGAATGGCAGCCAAGCAACCAGTGTAGCCCAGTTTGCTGGGAGCTGGAAGGTGGCAGAGGTCCCTGGGTGTTCACCAGGTTGCTCTGAAAATTGCCCGCTATGTGAGGAGGCACAGAATCAAATCTACCGGGGTGACGAGTACTGTGGGATCCTCACCAAAAAGGACGGGCCATTCAAACAATGCCATGGGACCATTGACGTGGCGCCCTACTTCAGCGATTGCGTCTTTGACACTTGCCAGTACAACGGCCAACAGGACGCTCTGTGCAATGCCATCAGCATTTATGTTGCAGCCTGCCAGGCGCTGGGCGTTCAGATTGAAGAGTGGAGATCAGATTCTTTTTGTAGTAAGTGTCACTTCTTGAATCTACCTGAGCGCAATTTTGCAAGGGACTTGCTGGGCGAGGGCATGTCAGTATTTAAACAGACAGGAAGCGAAAAAGCGACAACACCTTGAAATCCGTCCTTTTTTGAAATTAGAAGTTTTGCCTGAAGGTTTTATTCCCAAATATTTTTCGGCATTAAACAGATTTTTCAAATATGCTGCAAATCATCACAGCAAAAATCTTTTTAGATTTGCTGGTCACTGTTTAAAAAAACTCCTAACAAGGAGGGTTTCTTTCTTAGTTCATCTGGACATTTCAAGGGTGTATTTTTTTTCCCAGTAAACTGAAGATCCTGCTAGTGCAGGAGTGTCCAAACTTTTTGGCAGGAGGGCCACATCATCTCTCTGACACTGTGTCAAGGGCCGGAGAAAAATAGAATTAATTTACATTTCAAATCTGAATAAATTTACGTAAGTGAATATATTAGAGATGGAACACATATGAATGAATGAAGGTCTTGCGATAGCTCAAGGCCTATAAAAGGCCTTGCACAAAGCAAGGCCAGCCTTTCCTTTGCTGCCGCTTCTGCATCACAGTTGTGAAACAGCAAGCAGCGGAGGAAGCCCTCATCCCGCAGCTGACGCAAGAGGTCAAACAGTCATGCTGAGAGCAGTTGCGTCGGACCAGCATGGGCTCCAGCAAGTCTCCAGAAGTCCAAGAGGCTCATTGGAGAGTGGGGGCTTCCCATGGACCAGATTGCGAGTCCTCGAGGGCCGCAAGTGGCCCCAGGGCCAGGGTTTGGGCACCCCTACGTTAGAGGAAAATCAGATGGACTGAGATACTGTCATGTTTTATTTTGTTCTTAAGTAAACTCATCAATCGATAGGTTAACTTTTGCAGAGTTCCTTTGAGTGAGATAACGATCCAGCAGGGGTCATTCCATGAACAGACTCACCAACAGAGCAGTGCAGACTTATTCTAATCCCAGTGTCCCCCTAAACTGCTTCTATTCCTCAAACAACAGCTACGTTACCTACACGTTCTGTGTTGTCCTCTCCTCCAGGTGCCACCTGCCCTCGCAACTCTCACTACGAACTCTGTGGGAACAGCTGCCCTGTCACCTGCCGTGGTCTTGCAGCTCCCAGTGGCTGCGAGGTGTCTTGCAAAGAAGGCTGCTACTGCAATGCCGGGTTCCTCCTAAGCGGTGATCAGTGTGTTCCCATTGGGGACTGTGGTTGTGTGTACCAGGACAGATACTACAAGAAGGGGGAGGTTTTCTACCCCAGTGCTTCCTGCCAGGAGAGATGCTACTGTGCAGCCAATGGAGTTGTTGAATGCCAGAACATTTCATGTGGGGCTTATGAAGAATGTCGAGCAGAGAACGGGATCCAAGGCTGCTATCCTGCAAGCTTTGGCCAATGCAGTGTGGCTGGAGGTTCTCACTACTTGACTTTTGACAGAAGAGCCTATGACTTCCAGGGTACCTGCATTTACACTTTAGCTCAACTCTACAAATCAGATTCTCAGCTAACCAACATCTCTGTGCTGGTGGAGAACGAGGGCTCCCTGACCAAGAGAGTTGTGGTATCTGTCCATGGATACACTGTTGTCATGGAGAAGGCAACAAAGTGGGAGGTCAAGGTGAGGTCCTTTTCTGAGTCTAATCTCTTTGGAGAAGTGTGTGGCTTATGATGAGGTTATCTCTGCCTCTTTTAAACATATACATACTATCAGGAACCAGCAGCATACGTAGTCATGTTGTTTGTTTTTAATTCAGGTGGATGGAGAAATCTATACACTGCCGATGCGTATCAACGATGGGGAGCTCTGGGCCAACCAGGAAGGCAACAATATCATTGTCCAAACTGACTTTGGCCTCAAAGTCCTTTATGATTCCTCCTCTTACGTGCTTGTGTCTGTACCCAGCACCTATCAGGGACAAGTGAATGGCCTGTGTGGCAATTTCAATGGTGATAGTTCTGACGACTTCACGCTGCCCGATGGGAAACCCACCCAGAATGCAGAAGAGTTCGGAGCTTCTTGGAAGGTGTCCGTCAACAGCGCCATTTGCTCTGATGGCTGTGGCGACAAGTGTCCCGTCTGCGACGCATCCCAGACCGCATCGTACAGACCAGAGAGTTCCTGTGGAATGATCCAAGCCGCATCAGGTCCATTCAAAGCCTGTCACGCCTTAGTCGACCCTGCAGCTTACTTCAGCAACTGTCTGCATGACATGTGTGTGGCCAATGGTGCTGGAGAGACCCTCTGTAGGAGCATTCAAGCATATGTGGCTGCCTGCCAGGCTGTTGGAGCAACCATAAAACCCTGGCGATCCAACGGTTTCTGCCGTAAGTTTTCCCAACATCTTCTATCTCTTAGAGTTGATTTATGTGCTGCACTCATTGTACTATGTGGTCTAGACTCTAGTGGATTGTTTGTGGGTATGTGTGTGTTTTAAATGGCAGCTTGGGGAATGGTCTTGAAACAAAGCAGAATCACTGCAGAGGGAATTCTGGGATTTTTGCCCATGCCACATTTTTGATCCCAGCAGATCATCCCTCTGCTATTTTAGTATTGAAAGACAACTGGGAGTGTTTGTTGTCTGTTAAAAATAGTATGCAGGAGTTGTAGATGTGAGAGAGTGGAATGAAAGCATGGCAGGGGCATTAGCTTTGAAGTCCTGCAAACTTCTTCCTTTGGTTTCATTGTATTCTGTGGTCCCTCTGGGGTGCTATTTAAAAAAGCAACAACCTACCTATCAGGCCACCTTAGGAATTTAGAGGCACATCTAACAAAGCCCTTGTTCCATGGGGAGGGGGCCGTGCTCTCATCATGGATGTGCCCTATGCTCAAAAAAAGTGGGTGTAATGTTTTCTTAAAACGTCAAAACGCTACGGTACATGCTCCGTACCAGCCCTACTGATCCTCACTTTCTTTCCAGCTCTCACCTGCCCATCCAACAGCCATTACGAGCCGTGCACATGGACTTGTGATTTGACCTGCGCCAGCTTGTCCACTCCGGCTCAGTGCACAACACAATGCTTTGAAGGCTGCCAGTGCGACAGCGGCTACCTCTTTGATGGCAACAGATGTGTGGCAATGGAAAACTGTGGCTGCCTGCGTGATGGGCGGTACATCCAAGTAAGGAACGCAGTCATGTGACTGGATTGAGAATGCCTGCAACCCAAGTGACCTAACTGGAATTACGGCAACTGTAGGCTCTAGAGCAGGGCCAGCCCAAGACATCTTGAGGCCTAAGGCAGCATGCCAAGTGCTGCCCCCTTACCTGCCAGCCTCTGCCTGTCCCACTTTCCAATGTTCTAGCTCAGGGGTGTCCTAAGTTTTTGGCAGGAGGGCCACATCAGCTCTCTGACACCGAGTCGGGGGCCGGGGAAAAAAAAGAATTGATTTACATTGAAAATTTGAATAAATTTACATAAGTTTTCATAAATGAATATATTAAAGATGAACTTATATGAATGAATGAAGGTCTTGCAATAGCTCAAGGCCTATAAAAGGCCTTGCACAAAGCAAGACTGGCCTTTCCTTTGCTGCCACTGCTGCATCACAGAGTGAAAGAGCAAGCAGTGGAGGGAGCCCTCATCCCACAGCTCACACAAGAGGTCAAACAGTTGCCCTCACGCTGAGAGTAGTTGCATTGGGCCAGTGCTGGCTTCAACAAATCTCCGGAGGGCCAGAGGCTCATTGGAGACTGGGGACTCCCTGAGGGCCGCATTGAGAGGCCGCAAGGGCCGCAAGTGGCCCCCGGGCCGGGGTTTGGGCACCCCTGTTCTAGCTCATCACTCTCCTCCCCTCTACATTTCTTCATTCTCTCTGTCCCTTTTCCAATCCAAGGAATGGAGAAAGAGGAGCAGTAGTGGCATGTAGGTAGATAGCAATTATCTACCTACCAGTATTATTATTATTATTATTATTATTATTATTATTATTATTATTATTATTATTATTATTATTATTATTATATATCCTGCCTTTTTGCCCCATGGGCACACAAGGCAGCCTACAACAATTAACTAATTAAATTAATACAAAATTAACAATTAAAAACAATGATAAAAACAATTTTCAAATAATTAAAAAAACTAAAACAAACCCCGTGGATTCTAATATAAAGGAGAAAGAAAAGCCAGCCAGCCTGTCAACAATTAAAAGCTTTTTGAAATAAAAAGGTCTTCAGTCCATGCCGAAATACTAGCAACGAGGGAGCAGTTCTCAATTCTAAGGGGAGGGTATTCCAAAGTTCAGGGGCCACCACTGAGAAGGCCCTCTTCCTGGCCACCGTCCCTCTCACATCTCTTGGTGGCGGCACAGTCAAAAGGGCCCCCCCAGATGATCTAAGAGTACGGGCAGGATTGTAAGGAAGGAGGCGGTCCCTCAAATACCCCGGACTCGAGTTGTACAGGGCTTTAAAAGTCAAAACTAGCACCTTGAAATTGGGCCCGGAACAGAACCGGCAACTAGTGTAGCCGCCGAAGCCGCCTACCAATAGGTACCTACCAGTCTACCTATCCCTACCAGTCTGCTGCCTGAGGCAACCTCCTCAGGTGGGCCCTGACGGATCCTCATTCTAAAAAATGGGTCCCAGTGCTCAATGAGTGAGAACTGCTGATATAACCAACTTTTATATGTAGTATTTATTGGGTCTTCTTCTTCTTTTTGCTATCAAACAGTCTGGTTCAAACGTCATCCTAGATGACTGCCTGAAGAACTGCACTTGCCACGCCTTCAATTTGCTCACCTGCGAGGATAGCAGCTGTCGGGTAGGAGACGTATGCGCCCTCCACGACGGAGTGCGTGGTTGCAAAGGGCAGGATGGGGAGTGCTCACTCGCTCCTGGAGCGCGGTTAATCTCCTTTGACGGTGCATCTGGGCAAGTTCTCCACAATGGGGCGTACGAGGTGGCTTCTCTCTGCGACAAGGATGACCCTTTCTGGTTCAGAATCATAGCTGTTGTCCAGGAATGCCGCAACTTGGACTTGGCAGCCGTGTCAACACTGCATATATTCTTCCAAGGAACTTTTATCACTGTGAAGAAGGACCAGGAAACATGGGTAAGGGCCTTAGTCAATCTGGAGGGCGTAGGTGGTTGAAGGGAGCTTGATCTAATGATTTGTAGGGTATTCGTCATCCCTCACCCCCTCATACCGACAGTTATGCCAGCGCTGCTCTACCTATTGGGGATACTTGCCCTCTGTGCTGGCCTTACTATTAATTACTAGTCATTTATTATTTGCAATGTGCCAAGTATGCTACAGAAGAACGATGAAATGACATGAGAGCAGCAGGCTAAACTAGAATGTCTCAAGCATTTATTATCACTCAATGGAATGGCCCACGCTAGAAAAATCTAGTAGATAAAACAACTTATGTGAGGACTGGCTCTGCCTGAGCCATCTGGGCCTGACCCTGAGGACAGCATACAGGTTCAACCCATGCACAGGACCTCTGCTGCAAAAACAGATGTCTCCTCTGGTTTCTCACATGACCTGCCTCACCCCGAGGCCATCTGGGATAGCCTTTTAAAGAACCAACACGCAACACCAAGGGTGTTCCATGCATGCCAAAGATACTACTGAATGCATGTAAAGGAAATGACAGATTGTTTTCCCAGATGACTTACTGTAGTCCTAATTATGGCCTAGTGACCTACTGTATAAGCCTCTGAGAGCCTCAGAATGGCCTTCAGAAGTCTCCATAAGCCTTCAGAAGCAAACCAGAAGTGGTTTCTGGGAGCCTGCAGAGGCCTGTAGAGCGGGTTGCCAGGCTGGGAGAGGCCTTTGGAGGCTCCCATAAGTAATGGGGTTCCTGGAATGGCTTGGGAATTGGTGCCAAACCAGAACAAGGTCGGGCCGGAGGGCTCGCAACCCACCAGTGGGTCATGACCCACACTTTGGGAAGCACTGCTCGACACAACACCAACTCAACGCTTTTCCTTTTTCCATTTCAGGTAAATGGGAACCAAGTGCAGCTCCCAGCGCAAGCCTCTGAAAACGTGTCTATAAGCATCTCCGCAGATGGTGTTGTAATTCATTTGGGCTCCCAAGTGCAAGTGCACCTCAGAGCCTGTGGGGAAGTGAAGGTGCAGGTCAGCGCAAGCCTGGAAGGAAAACTGTGTGCCTCCTGTGGGAACTTCAATGGGAATTCAGATGATGATCTGAAGCTGCCCAATGGGATGGTAGCAGGAAGCATCGCTGAAGTTCTTGACACCTGGAAGGCCAAGGACTTCTCTGGCTGGTGAGTGGGCTTACCTAAAGAGGGTGCAAAAAAATAGGAGAGCTAGTAGCATTCAGTCAGCTGGTATCAAAATTTTAAAGCTAACTGAATAAATACATGTGGTAGAGAGGACTGAATACACTATACAACAAATTGAATTTTTTTTTAACGTTGGTCAAATAGAATGTCTAATTTTGAGGTGCTGAATTAAATGGTTGGCAACCTTCAGTCTCGAAAGACTATGGTATAAGCCTACAGCACCCAGTATTCCCAGGCGGTCTCCCATCCAAGTACTAACTAGGCCTGACCCTGCTTAGCTTCTGAGATAAGACAAGATCAGGAGATAGTGTTCAGTATAGGGAGATGATTGGCAACCTTCAGTCTCGAAAGACTATGGTATAAGCCTACAGCACCCGGTATTCCCAGGCGGTCTCCCATTCAAGTGCTAACCAGGCCTGACCCTGCTTAGCTTCCAAGATCAGACGAGATCAGGCATGTGCAGGGTGGCTTTGAAAAATCTGCAGCATATACAGTTCTTTTTTTTTTTTTTAATTACGAATTCCTGTATTGCAAATTTCAATGAATACACATATGCTGGACATGAAAAATAATGAAACTCTTTTATGAAATTGCAACTTAAACCTCATCGATTATTTGCAGAATCGCAGTTAACAAACCTTAGAAACCTCATAGTTATGGACCCCTCAATGTGAAGTAATAAATGAAATCATAGTGAGATGAAGAATAGGAAAATATGGGCGCTAACTGTTTCCATTTGGCAATCGGTGTTGCCGACCACAAAAAGGAAAGTATCTAGTATACTCCCAGTGGACTGGAGGGCTTGGTTGGGGCATTTGGTAGGTCATTGTGAGATACAGGAAGCTGGACTAGATGGGCCTATGGCCTGATCCAGCGGGGCTGTTCTTATGGTACATCTTAATAGGAGTCAGATTGTCCAGTAACAAAAAACATGATGTGTTGGTCATTTTTTAAGGCCAGCACCCGGGAAAACCTAGTTGGTTGCTTGGCAACTTTCAGTCTGGGAAGACTATTGTATAAGCCTACAGCACCCGGTATTCCCAGGCGGTCTCCCATCCAAGTACTAACCAGGCCTGACCCTGCTTAGCTTCCGAGATCAGACGAGATCAGGCATGTGCAGGGTAACAGTTGAGGAACAAATTGTTCATGTTCTGAAAGTAAGTGATTATCTTTCATCTGTGAGGCATTATGCTTTAAAAGCACTTCTGGAAAAAAGGATTCTCACTGCCTCACGAACAAGCTCATAATCCTTTCTTCCTTCTGTTTTCCAGTGATGACTAAAAGCCATCTGAGGCCTGGTGGAATCTTCTAGAACTACCCACCACTAGAAACCGTCCACAACTAAGCTCTGGAATGCTTTGCTTCTAAATACAGCATCCCCTAATGCCATACTAAACGCAGCTCCGTCCCCACTGAATGTACTTACTGATGGAATGATGGTAACTTATTTCCCCCTAAGGATCAATAAATTCTTTAAATAAAGCTCTTCCCATCACCTCATGATTTTGTCTCCAATGATGTGTAGGATGGGGGAGGGGAGGAGAGGGTAGGTTCCTCAGAGAGTTACACCCGAGGAAAAATCTGAAGAAAACAATATGGAGAATGTTTTGGATTTCAGGGCCGTTGAGTATTTGAGGCCAATAGTGTCATTTAATGAAGACCAGCCCAGCTGATGACTTCCCTTCACCCTCCCCACCCCGCTTCCAAGATGCATATTGCCCTTAGCCAGCACAGCAAGGGTATTTGGCTACAGCCATTCTGAATGTTTGATTTGATGTCTGGCACTGGTCATAGAGTCACAGAATCTATAGTCATAGTTGGAAGCTATCTTGGAGGCCATCTAGCTCGACCCAGTATTTGGGGGGAGAGTGGGGAATACTGCTGCAGCTCCCCTGGTTCATGATCATCCAGCATCTGCTTTAAAACCTACTCGGAGGCAGAGTCCACTACTTGCATGATCAGTGCCAGGTAGCCCCTACAGTTAGGAATTCTTCCTCATGTCTAGCCTAGATCTACTTCCTCATAATTGCAACTGATCGCTTCTAGTCTTGCTCTCTGGAGCCACATTCTCTCCTTCGTCAGCATGACAGCCCTTCAGAAATTTATAGCGATCATCCTGGCTAAACATGCCAAGCTTTTAAAACCATATTTCACAGAACTTTGTTTCCATGTCTGCTGTCAGCCCAACTGTGAGGCAAGGTGAAGCGCATTGCATCCATAGCAGGTAGTGAGAGGTTTGAGGGGGCAGCGAATTCAGGCTGTGCTTCACCCCAAATCTGTTGCTGCCTCTCTCTCCTGACTGCCATTGACACAAGCCGCAGTGATCAGCTTCCCACTTGCCTGAACAAGAAGCAGCTCATCCCCTTCTTATTATGTTCCCCCTCTTAAAGCCAGAAGTGCAGGACTTCCAGAACAAAGCAGGAAGTGCAGGTACAACTCAGTGGAATGACCGGAAAGGAGAAGGGAAGCCAGGTTAAAGATGTAATAACAGATAACTTTTATTATGGGGATAACAATGGGTGTGTGTGTGTGTGTGTGTGTGTGTGTGTGTGTGTGTGTGTGTGTGTGTGTGTGTGAATTTAAACACCCAAAGCAAGCAGAGGCTACATATAAAGGAGAAAATCCTTACAAGGAGAAGGAAGGGTGCATTATGGCCTGTGGGACATGAGGTCTCTTGATATCAGTCTAAATACAAATACCAGAAGGCTGGACTGGGTCGTCCTCTCTGGCAAGCCCCTGGTAGCTCATACACATGCAAGCAAATGTGTCACTCATCCACGGAACACTTTCTCAAGGGTAATTGGTCCATCTCTTGTCATAGGGTAACAGATGCTAACTGGAAAATATTCAGAGAGGTATAGAGAGAGGCAGGCATAGGGTTTGGAGGACGAGGAGGTGACAAAATTGACCGTCACCTCCTCATGACAGTTTTGAGGGTGAGCTGAGATATGGGAGTCTTAAGAATCTAGGACGGTAATTTTCAACTGGTGTGCTGTGGCACTTTGGGGTGCCGTGAATGGTCCAAAGGCAGGCTGCGGGAGTATAAGGGATGGTAATTTATTAGTAGGGGCATTGGGGATGTGAGCCCCCTGCTGGCAGAGCGGTGCGCCTTGTCAATTGTCAAAAAAAGTGGTGGCGTGCCCTGAAAATTTCAGTGCTTTCTCAAGTGTGCCGTGAGACTACGGTGGCCACGTGGCGGGAGAGGAGGCTTCTAGCAAACCGGTTCAGCAGCTACAGGCTGCATTAAACCTCCAACAGCTACAGTGGATCGCAAGGAAGTTAAATAGCTCCGGTAGGGTTCAGAGATGTAGAGAAGTGTTTGCAGCTGGTGTGCACACCAGAACACCCCCCCCCGCCGCCGCCCCTGCGGCTTTAGAATATATGTTCAGGCTTAGGATAGCTCCAACTTTAATGCAAGTCATATTTTATCAATGCTGTGATTCTGTTTTTATCCATAACTGATTGTGGCAAGGTTGATTTTCATGTGCAAACATATAACATCAGTTTACTTTCCCAGTTCTGTGGAAGCCTTACCTCCATTCCCAAGCCTGACTAAACTCTGTTTCCCCTTCAAAATACATATGTTGTTGTATCTAGGCCGTGGGAGGGGAGTTTCCCAGCTTTCCAGATCGTCTCCAGGATGGCGTCCGGGATAGATGTGATTCAGCAAGGAGCAAATGGGGAGAAATCTTTGAAATTGCCTGTTTCAAAAGACTCCCCTGTTCAAGCTCTCAGCTCTTCGTACCATCTTCTTGGCAACGAAGCATGCCTCAGTTGTTGAGGCACATGAAAAACACATCTATTTAGCAGTCCCCCCGGGAGCCCTCTGAGGTTCATTGCTACTTCGCTGAGTGTTGGCTCCACTCCCCCCCCCCCCCAAGATATCTGCGTCTTGTTGCCACTCTCTTGCATCTGGCTTTCAGAGATAGACTGCCTATAAAACCTGGAGGTTGTATTCAGTCATTATGACTTGTGACCTGTGCTGAATTTTTCCTCCATAAATCCCCTCCTCCCCTCCTATTCCTCTCTATCCCCTTCTCCATTCCAATCCACGGAGCGGAAGGAGAAGGAACAGCCAGGGAGGCAAGTAACCACACAAAAATAAGTATCCCCCACCAACCTGCTGCCAATTTGCTTCATTTGGTCTCATGAATGGGCCAGCTCTGTTAGCTAATAGCCATTGAAAAACCTAGGCTCCATCATAAGTGCATCTATTTCTTTCTAAGATGTATCTAATCCAGTGATTGTCACCACATTCAGTGGAAGCAAATTATTTAAGTTAGGCTGCAATCCTAACCACATTTTCCTTTTTTTTTTCCAAAGGAGTTTATTTATTTATTACAGATATAGGTAAGGTAAATAGGTTAGACTTAGGGCTGGGACTACATAGGTTACACATGAGGGTTTATTTATTTATTACAGATACAGGTAAGGTAAATAGGTTAGACTTAGGGCTGGGACTACACAGGTTACACATGAGGGTATTGGCCATTGATTACAACATACATTAGCCCAAAAGAAACAAAAAATTAATAATGTCTAAAAACAAAATTGTTCATCAATACAAAAGTAATCATATTTGTTAGTCTAGTGATTAATAATTTAACTAAGCAATCAATATTCTTTATCTAGAATTATCTATCCAATCATAAAAAGGCTTCAAATTTAACTTATATCTTCTTGCCACTAAACTAATATTTAAAATAAAATATTTCTTATCTGATTCTTAATTTCTGATGTCGCATTTAAGAGGAATGTTTCCAGTTCGAATGGTAATACACACTTCAATATCTCTTATAACAGTTTATAAATCATTTTCCAATATTTCTTTGCTTTTTTGCATATCAACCACATATAATAAAAAGTTCCCTCAGTTGTTTACTTATCCAACATTTGTTTGATGACCCAGGGTACATTTTTACTATTTTCTCTGGAATTAAATACGATCTATAAAATATTTTATATAATTTCTCTTTTAAAAAATAACCCTTATAGTTATCTTAATACCACTTTAATTTTCGCAATATTTGTATTCCAAGTTTGTTTTCATTTACATCTACTTTGGTTCGATATAATTAATGGAATACTCTTCAATTCTAAAAAAAAAAATTCAGTCCATTAATATCTACAAGAAAAAAATTCTACTTGTTCAGCCATTTTCAATTACTGTCTTAGTAATTTCTTTGTTCTCTGTCTTATTGGTGTTTTCCTTCTTGCTCCTCCTACTGCTCCTTCCACTTCTTTTTCTTCTTAACTCTCTTAAATTTCTTAATCCCACTCTCTTCTTCTTTCTTTTTCTTCATTCTATTCTTTTTGGACTTAATCCAAAAGTTCTTCCTCTTCTTGAGACGGCATGCTCTCTGAAAGTTCCCTCTTTTTTCTTCCTTAGAATTCTTAATTCTGATAATAATGGTTGCTTGTTCCATCTCCTGTCTGATTTCAAAAATCTCCACTTCTTTAGTTTCATCCGACATTTGTTCCATTCTTTTTTCTTGTCTGTTATGTGTAGTCTGTTCCTGCCTGCTTTTCAGGGAGGAGTTTATTTGCTTCATTTGTTCAGATAATTTTCTAACCTGTTGCTTCATTTCATTTCTGAAATCCCTCAACAAATCCATTAGTATCTAACAGTACTTCTTTCTTTACTTCAGGCCCTTGTGTAGCAGGTTCTCTTGGGAAGGACTTTGTTACTGCCTTCCTATGCAACAGCTGGAAAACACAACCCTGCCCCAAATTTGAGGTCCTGATCACCGGATACCATCCGGCGACCACCGTCACAGTGAGCGTGAGCAAGCCGAGATTCCAGAAAACCATTTCTGTCAATGAAGGACAAACGATCTCAGTTCGGCTCTCAACCGCCATCGAGATGGTAGGAAGCAACCTCTTTGAGGGGACCATGCGAGTTCAAGCTGACAAAGAGATCTCTGTCTTCGCCCGCAACAATAAATATCAAACCACGGGTGCCACAGTAGTGTACCCTGCAGACCAACTGGGCACGTTATACTATGCGGTGACTCCACCAGGAGATTGGGCAGACACGTTCAAGGAATTTGCTGTGGTCGCCTATCAAAATCCCACCAGAGTCACAATCGACCTGAAAGAGCGTGTGACATTCAAAGGTCAGGTTTATCCTCCAGGGAGCAAACTGGTTGTGGACCTCAAGGCTTTCCAAGCAGTCCAGCTGCAAAGCAGGGACGATTTATCCGGCACCAAAGTTGAATCGAAGGAACCGGTGGCTGTCTTGAGTGGACACAGCTGCGCATATAGAGTCACAAGCTGCAACCATGTTGTGGAACAGCTCCTGCCAGCATCCAGCTGGGGCACCTCCTTCATTGCTCCCCCTCTGCCCTTCCAAAGTAAATTTGACGCCGTCTACGTCATCGCCTCCCAGAACACGTCCATCAAAGAGCCATCTGGCACCCGTGACGTGGTCGCTGGGCAAGTTATCCAGTTGGGCATGCAGGACTCTCAGCCGCTGTTCATTTCTGCCAATGCCGGAATCCAAGTTCTTTTCTTCTTTGATGGTGCCACGAAAGGAAGTGCAGCTTATGACCCGTTCCTGATTAATATTCCAGCCGTAACAAGCTATTGCACTTCGTACCACATCGATGGAATGAAGCAGTTTGACAATTATGCCCTCCTCATCGCCAAAGCCTCAGAACTGAACAAAATCACACTGCAAAAGACAGCCATGGGTTACCTCCCATGGCGCCTGGTCCCTGGCACCCAATATTATTGGGTGCAACGAAGTTTGGGTGCAGAAAACAGTGCCTTTTCCCTAGAGCACCCCAGCATCCCTTTTGGGCTCTTAAGTTTTGGAGTCTCACAATATGATGGCTATGGCTCTGTGGCAACTTGCTCTTCTCGTAAGTATACTCATTTATTTTCTGTACTGTTTCTAGGATGTTTTGCAGTGACAATAGTTGAACTACAACATACAGAGGGGTCCAGCCAAGGAGGAATGGAACACTGGGACCCATCCTACAGTGGTGTACCCACAGGGGGGCAAGGGTGCAAATGCCCTGGATGCCAGATGCTTGAGCGCTTCGGGGGTGGCACTGCAACCCATTCCCACCCACCCCCACACCGTGTTTTTTTTTCTGCATGGTTGGGAACACTCTGTGGCTGTGCTCTAATTGGGATTTATTTAATTTTTCAAGCTTTGCCCATTGTTTTAAAATGATTACCACCCACTTAAAGAGTTTAGGATGAAGTGAGATAAGTTTTAAATGAGATATAGGAAGTCTCCATGTACAAATATGCGGCAGAACAAGAAAACACATGAATGTAGAAATGTAGATTTCCCCCCCCCCCATAAAGTCGTAGGGGTATGTAGTGTCATAATGGGCTCCACAGCTTCAAATTTGCTACATCATTAAGCACATTTTAATAATAGATGCCAAGAACCCTATTTATGGGAATTGATTCCTTTCACACCTAGAGATATATTCAGAGTAGTGATTCTCACACTTTTAGCACCAACACCCACTTTTTAGAATGAAAATCTATCAGCACCCACCGGAAGTGATGTCATGACTGGAAGTGACATCATCAAGCAGGGAAATTTTTAACTATCCTAGGCTGCAATCCTACCCACACTCACCCAGGAGTAAGTCCCATTGACTATCATTGTTAGAATATACATAGTAGCTTGTGAAAAGTACAGGTCTGTAACTTTTCCCCAAATGCAGTCACATCCCATGGAAGCATCAAGTCTAACATATTCAAAATAAAATATTGGAATGAATGGGGACCCATCTGAAATGGGCTCACGGCCCACCTATTGGGTCCCGACCCACTGTCTGAGAAACACTGATTTAGAGGATTTTGTTATTCTGCAGTATACATAGTGCGAAAGGAAATCTAAGCAGAAAATATTCTATAATTTCCAAGACTTTAATAATATGATTCTAGTGCTTTATGAGTTCACAGCCAATTCCTGTTCATGTCTATGCAGGAGTAAATCCCATTGCGTTCAATGGGACTTGCTCCCTGGTGTGTGCGAATACCAATTCATGTTACTCTCATACAAAACTCTTACAGACACTGTGTGGTTGGTCTGTGGAACTCTTTGCCACAGGATGTGGTGATGGCGACTGGCCTGGATGCCTTTAAAAGGGGATTGGACAAGTTTCTGGAGGAAAAATCCATTACGGGGTACAAGCCATGATGTGTATGCGCAACCTCCTGATTTTAGAAATGGGCTATGTCAGAATGCCAGATGCAAGGGAGGGCACCAGGATGAGGTCTCTTGTGATCTGGTGTGCTCCCTGGGGCATTTGGTGGGCCACTGTGAGATACAGGAAGCTGGACTAGATGGGCCTATGGCCTGATCCAGTGGGGCTGTTCTTATGTTCTTATACACAACCATTTATTTACCTGTCACTGCCATGCACGCAGGTCTTATCAGTTGACCATGGCTGCACTAGGGTCCTATGCCCTCTCCTCGGATACCCCTCTTCCCACTAACAGCTCTCCAAGGATTTGCAAGGAAGACAGATTTTTTTTTCTTTAAATAGGTTGATTTGTACTTAAGTTGTACTTTGTAAACCTGCAACATTTGGGGTGATTCAGTCTTTCCATACAGAAAGTCAGTTTTGGGCTGGTCTAGTTTCTTCTAACAGGAACCTTTCACGGGTCTTGGGCCCTTGTAGCTTCTGCTCTGAACACCGGAATTGTTCCATGCCAGGCAAATGCAGTCGGATCCAGTGCAGGAAGATGGAAAAGTGTGAGATCAAAGGGGATCAGCCGGTGTGTGTGCCGGAGTCAGAAGCCACCTGCTGGGCCCAAGGAGACCCTCATTATCACACCTTCGACGGGAGGAACTTTGACTTCATGGGCACCTGCACCTACACCATCGCCAAGACTTGCGGTCCGGATACAACTCTGCCTTCTTTCAGCATCGAGGCCAAGAATGAGAACAGGGGAGGCAACATGCGTGTCTCTTCTGTTGCTTCCGTGACAATCAGAGTGTATCAAATCACCATTACTGTGGTCAGTCATGAGACAGGCCTTGTGAGGGTAAGTCTGAAAGACCAACCTCTTCTAACCTCTCGGAGCACGACCCTATGCTTGTCTACTCAGAAATAAGCCCCATTGTCTTCAGTGGGCCTTACTCTCAGGAAAGTGTGCATAGAATTTCAGCCTCATTCACTTTTCCAAACTTCCTTTCCAGGGCGTTGTCGCCTCTGAATCTAATTCCAGATGCATTCCTTATGTTAGCAGGTGGCGATAGTTTTCCATAAGGCTGCACTGAAAACTATCCCTCCCGTCTCCAGGGTCACCCTGAGATCCACATCTCCCATGCTTCTTTGGTGAGAGTGGGAGGTGTTCTGATGCATCCACTGTCCCTACTCCGTGTTACTACTATAATGTCCCTGTTTTCTCATGATGCTCAGATTGCTAAATAAATTTTTGCACTGAAATATATTTTCAGCGAAATATAATTCTGCCTTGGGCTCCCCTCGCTTCTGGAGGGTCTTCTGAGGCCACAGAGGCTGCACTGTGGGCCTCAGAATGGCCAAAAGGGGTGGGGGGAAGGTACTTCTGCTTTCCAAAGGGCTTCCCTGGGCCTCCTAATGCCTTATAAGGCATTAAAAACATCATATATGGTTTCCCTCCAGAAGTAGCAGACTGCAAGTAGTTTTTGTGTGTGTTCTTTTGCCTTTTTGGCCATTCTGAGGCCTACAGTGGCTGTGGGCAGTCCTACACAACCTCTACGGGTGTCGGAAGACCATCCAGAGGCGATGGAAGCCCAGCTCCCCTACCTCCGGAAGGGGCACTTGGGGGGCCACGGACCTGATCCACAGATACCTGAAACTGTGGATATGATATCCATGGATACAGGGGTCCCCTGTAAAGAAAGGTAGAAAAGAAATCTAATGTGCATGTGCCTCATTTGATGCTGATCGACAGTGGTAGTAGTAGTGTCTCCATGGCCATCATGGCACTGAAATGTTGTAAACGGACTGTCATTTCATTTGCGCACTCCTCAGGGATGCTTCAATTGTGAACTGGCTATATCGGCAGTTCTTGTTGGTCCCTTCCAACTCCACGGTTCTTCTACAGAATTTCAAAAGAAACCAGAAGGGTTTTGATTACAATATTGACGGTTCTCAGGGAAGTTCAGCAAATTCCTATCCAAATAATCCCGGTTGTCATCGATTTAGACCCAGGCCGTGACAAGTATCCCTGTCGTAAGCCCAACTCCTTCTGCAGTGCATAGAGTGTTATTCTTATCCTCTTGGTTGCATCTAATTTATTTTGCAGGTGAATTACCAGCGGTCCCGGCTGCCCATCTCCTTGCACGGGGGGAAACTGTGGCTCTACCAGAGTGGGGGTTCAGTCTTCATAGAGACGGACTTTTCACTGAAGATCTCCTATGATTGGAGCAGCCGCCTGGTGGTGAAGATCTCCAGCAGCTTCTCAGAGAACCTGTGTGGCCTTTGTGGTAATTACAATGGAGATCCAGCTGATGATTTCAACAGCCCTAATAAAGCCTTGGCCCCCAGTCCTGTGGCATTTGGGCAAAGCTGGAAGGTAGAGGATGGGGACAAGTTCTGCCGGGACGACTGCCAAGGAGGATGCAAAAACTGCTCAGAAGAAGATACCACTAAGTATAAAGCTGAAGCATTCTGTGGTCTGATCAGCAAAGGGGGAAATGGTCCGTTCAGCCAGTGCCATTCTGTGGTGGATCCCAACATCTTTCTGGACAACTGTGCCTATGACCTCTGCTTGAAGGATGGCCTCAAAAACATACTTGGTGAGTCATTGAAGAATTATGCAGATGCCTGCCAGAGGGAGGGAGTTACTCTCTCAGACTGGAGGACGCCCACTGGTTGCTGTGAGTATCCCTGGCTGTTAAGGGCAGCTTTAAAGCTAAGAAGAGCAGATTTTCGTAAAAGGAGTAGAGATTAGTTCAGATACAGTGGATTCTCTACGTTGAGCACTAGGGTTGCTACATAGGCCTGGCTGTCACCACCCAGAATGCTCAGTGATGCTGTTGCCAAGCTGAGCGGGAGCCCGAAGGGAGGTGATGGTGACAGAGACCAACTGGAGGACTCAAACATCACTGCTGCCTACATGGTTCAGCCCAGCCCAGGCTCAATGGCTGAATGGACCATGGAGTTGCAGGAGAGCCAGAGATGCTGTCAACACCACAGCGCCTGCCCTCTCGTCATGTGCAGTAAACCTTGTGCAGGTGCCTGGGTTTTCCATGACAGCTCTGCGGCCATGCTGCTCTGCAGTTTAGGGGGAAGGCTGGACATGCTTAGGGTTTAAGCCAAGGTACTCCATCACCTGCAGTTCTGCCCATGTGCAATTTCATTCTGAATCTAGGACAGCTCTGGTTTCATAAGAAAACCACATCTTTCATTATTTTTGATACTCATTTTTGCAGAGGCCTGATCGAGGCTATTGCAAAAGTCAACAACTTATAGCCTCAGCTGTGTATCAGCAACTTGGGGTCAGGTCAATTTGCAGGGCCCTTGTACAATGCACAGGAAGCAAATAGCTCTTTACAAACGTACTGTATAGGTGATAGCCTTGGCAATGGCATCCACTTGGTTGCAGTAACCAGTGCTGGCATGATGAATGTATTGAGACCATGGTGCCCCATGTAATTAACTCTTGTCTGTTTGGCAGCCCTACCCTGCCCTGAGAACAGCCAATATAAAGCCTGTGGATCTCCGTGCCCTGCCACCTGCAATGACCAGGCTGGTCCCAGCAACTGCGGCTCACGGCCATGTGTGGAGAACTGCCAGTGCAATGAGGGCTTTGTGCTGGATGCTGGGAAATGCATTCCCAAGGATTCCTGTGGGTGCATCTTTGAGGAGCTCTTCTCCCCCGGGGAGCAGTTCTGGGGAGACGGCGCCTGCACGAGACGCTGTGTCTGTGACTCTAAAAGCAAACAAGTGACGTGCCAAGCTGAGAGGTGCAAGGCTGGAGAGCACTGCCAAGTGAAGAATGGCATCCAGAACTGCTACCCCACCAGTGACGGTGGCACCTCTTCTGCTTCAGGAGATCCTCACTATATTAGCTTGGATGGCCAAAGGTTTGACTTCCAGGGCACCTGTAAATATCAGTACACTGGGGTTTGTGAGAGGAAAAATGACCTAGTTGATTTCCTGGTTCTTGTCCAAAATGACCATCGAGGCAGCCAGGCTGTGTCCTTCACCAAGCTGGTGGAGATCAATGTTCATCTTACCTCAGTTGTGATTAGCAGAGAACACCCTGGAAAAGTCATGGTCAGTATCATTGCTTTTCTCTTATATCCCTATTTAAAAATGTTATTCTTTGCTTTTCTGCATCTTACTGTTTTGCCGTTCAATTGTATCATATGTCCTCTATGTCATTTCTGCATCCAGGTCATGTTTGTCACCAAATATAGTGAAATGGTGGGAAACTTTGAAGCCTGTAGCATGGTCCCACTTTGCCCTTACAAATGCCAAGTCTTAAAACATGGAATTAGTGGGGGGGGGGGGGCAGAGAAAGAGAATTGGTCTGCTGGCTGTGAAGTCACAACAGTTTGTTCTTCATTAACTCTGACTTAATGGAAGTGTTGTTCTTAGAGCTAGGAAACTCTGAGTGTTCATTCCCCCCCCCCCCAAAAAAAAAAAAATTAATTAATTAGAGCAGTGGTTCTCAGATATGGCATCACAAGAGTGATGACTCTTTAAAGATACAGGCACTTAACTCACCACGGGTGATCTTCTAGGACAGTGGTTCTCACACATTTAGCACTGGGACCCACTTTTTAAGAATGAGAATCTGTCAGGACCCACCAGAAGTGATTGTCATGACTGGAAGTGACATCATCAAGCAGGAAAAATTTTTTTTGGGGGGGGGCATGACTTTGGCAACACTGGGATTATAAATCTGCAATGCTCCATTGGTGATTCTGTTAATGGAGTGACATCTGCTAGTGAAATTATAAATTAGAAGCTGCCACCCCAATGTATTTAAAGCAATGGTTCTCACACATTTAGCACCAGGACCCACTTTTTTAGAATGAGAATCTGTCAGGACCCACCAGAAGTGATGTCATGACCGGAAGCAACATCATCAAGCAGGAACATTTTTAACAATCCTAGGCTGCAGTCCTAACACTCACCCAGGAGTAAGTCCCATTTACTATCATTGTTAAAAGAATATACATAGTAGCTTGTTAAAAGTACAGGTCTGTAATACTTCTCCAAATGCAGTCACATCCCATGGTAGCATCAAGTCTGATATATTCAAAATAAAATATTGAAAAGAATAAGGACCCACCTGAAATGGGCTCGCGTCTCACCTCGTGGGTCCAGACACACAGTTTGAGAAAAACTGAATTAGAGGTTCTCCAGACTGTCATATAACCTGCCCCGCACTCTCAGATTGCTCACATTTTTTCTTCTGCCTGTGCTGCTGAATTAGTTCAACAGAAGGAGAAGATTGGTGTTTGATTGTGCACTTACAGACCTCTCCAACATGAGTACAGACTATACTGGAGTGAGGCTTTTCTAAAAATTAAGGAAGTATGGGTAATTTCCACAAAAAAAATTATTAATTGGTCTGCTTTGTCCATGCCCCTTGATCAAACACCAGTTTGACAAAAAATTGATTATTCTGCAAGCTGTTTTTTTGTTTTTTTTAAAGACAGTTAGGGCACAAGCCTAACCAAGTCTACTCAGAAGTAAGTCCTATTTTGTTCAATGGGGCTTACTCTCAGGAAAGTGTGATTAGGGTGCTCTTCAAACTCTTCATAAATGAACTGGAGACAGGGTTGAGCAGTGAGGTGGCTAAGTTTGCAAACAACACCAAACTTTTCCGAGTGGTGAAGACCAGAAGTGATTGTGAGGAGCTCCAGAAGGATCTCTCCAAACTGGCAGAATGGGTAGCAAAATGGCAGATGCATTTCAATGTCAGTAAGTGTAAAGTCATGCACATTGGGGCAAAAAATCAAAACTTCACATATAGGCTAATGGGTTCTGAGCTGTCTGTGACAGATCAGGAGAGAGATCTTGGGGTGGTGGTGGACAGGTCAATGAAAGTGTCAACCCAATGTGTGGCAGCAGTGAAGAAGGCCAATTCTATGCTTGGGATCATTAGAAAAGGTATTGAGAACAAAATGGCTAATATTATAATGCCGTTGTACAAATCTATGGTAAGGACACACCTGGAGTACTGCGTCCAGTTCTGGTTGTCATATCTCAAAAAGGACATAGTGGAAATGGAAAAGGTGCAAAAGAGAGCAACTAAGATGATTACTGGGCTGGGGCACCTTCCTTATGAGGAAAGGCTATGGCGTTTGGGCCTCTTCAGCCTAGAAAAGAGATGCCTGAGGGGGGACATGATTGAGACATACAAAATTATGCATGGGAAGGATAAAGTGGATAGAGAGATGATCTTTACACTCTCACATAACACCAGAACCAGGGGACATCCACTAAAATTGAGTGTTGGGAGAGTTAGGACAGACAAAAGAAAATATTTATTTACCCAGCATGTGGTTGGTCTGTGGAACTCTTTGCCTCAGGATGTGGTGATGGCGTCTGGCCTGGACGCCTTTAAAAGGGGATTGGACAGGTTTCTGGAGGAAAAATCTATTACGGGTTACAAGCCATGATGTGTATGCACAACCTCCTGATTTTAGAAATGGGCTATGTCAGAATGCCAGATGCAAGGGAGGGCACCAGGATGAGGTCTCTTGTTATCTGGTGTGCTCCCTGGGGCATTTGGTGGGCCGCTGTGAGATACAGGAAGCTGGACTAGATGGGCCTATGACCTGATCCAGCGGGGCTGTTCTTATGTTCTTTTGTTCTTAGGATTGCAGCCTTACTTTATTTTTGCAAGGAGAATTGTGTTCATTATTTGGAACAGAGAGTTGTCACTGTATTTCCATGAAAAATGTCTCTCCTTATTGACCTTTGTGCATTGAGGACACCAGGCATTACAAAGGCGCTTCTGAAATTCTCATTTCTCCCATTGGGATGGTTCTTAGGTGAACGGCTTTCTAACCAACCTGCCATACAGGATCGGAAACAACAAAGTCTCCATTTACAGGAGAGGGCAAGAGGCCGTGGTTCAGACTGACTTCTTCCTGACTGTCACTTTCGACTGGGAAAGCCGGATCAGTGTGACTGTGCCCAGTTCTTACAGAGGTGCCCTTTGTGGTCTTGCTGGGAACTTCAATCGTTATAAAAATGATGACATGATCATGAGAAATGGTAATGTGGCTCCAAATCCATCAGCCTTTGGTCAGAGTTGGAAAGTGCGAGATGAACCAGGCTGCACGGATGTTGACAAGGGGCAGTGCCCTGGTCTAGCCACCATTGAGGCACAACAACGGAATCTCAACAGGGAGTGAGGGCTCATCCTCGACAAAAACGGCCCCTTCAGAGAGTGTCACGGCAAAGTGGATCCCGAGGGATACTTCCGCGACTGTGTGTACGACTACTGCTTTTTCAAAGGCCAGCAAGCTGTGATCTGCCCTCTCATTGCCAGCTACGTGGCAGCCTGCCAGGCAGCCAGTGCAACTCTCTATGCCTGGAGGTCTGACACCTTCTGCAGTAAGTACTAACATCCTCAGCACATTTTCTGGGTTAGAGAGAGTTTGAAAGTTAGTAGAGTTGGCAACCTTCAGTCTCGAAAGACTCTGGCATCGTGCTCTGAAAGGTGGTTCTGGAACAGCGTCTAGTGTGGCTGAAAAGGCCGATTCGGGAGTGACAATCCCTTCCACACTGGGAGCAAGTGCAGTCTGTCCCTGGTCTGTCTCCCTGGCTATGGGCCTTCCTTCTTTGCCTCTTTGCCTCAGACTGCTGGCAAAGTGTCTCTTCAAACTGGGAAAGACCATGCTGCACAGCCTGCCTCCAAGCGGGTCACTCAGAGGCCAGGGTTTCCCACCTGTTGAGGTCCACTCCTAAGGCCTTCAGATCCCTCTTGCAGATGTCCTTGTATCGCAGCTGTGGTCTACCTGTAGGGCGCTTTCCTTGCACGAGTCATTGCATGCCTTTACAGATATTCGACCCAATTAAGAGTCTGTTTTGAAGTCACCCTGACAGACATGATGTTCCTCCCCATGTTAAGCATTCAACTGTAGAGAGGCCAGAGGTCAAGGCCGACAGTCCTGAGTACCAAAGTTTGGAGTCACTTTTGCTCAGGATAAGGGTAAACAAACTGGGTCGTAACCGGATGTGTGGTGGGTCATGATGCAATGCTCTTTGTTGCACCTCAAAGCATTACTGGGCGATTCTGGAGGCCACATCCTGGTTGCACCAGGTCCATGACCCACTCCATTGACCTCCGCAGTCCCAGAATGCCCTCCGGACGTGACTTCCTGTTTGTTTGTGCAAAGCATTCTGTGGCCCATGGAGGTCAAAGGAATGAGTTGCAGGCAAGATGCTACCCAGAAGTGGCCTCTAGAGGTTTCCACTAATGCTTTGCCACAAGCATCAGCTCAGCCATGGCTGAGGGGGGGTGTCAATTGCTACCTCATGGGGGAGTGGTGGTTTTCTGCCTTCTCTCTGGGGGTGGGGGTGACAGTGACCGACCTGTTCAAGCAGCAGGAGCCATTAAATTGACCCTCCTGTCTGTCCTGGCTCTCAAACGGCTCCAGCCATTTTTGGGGACAGGGCCATGCTTGCATAGAGAATGGGGGTGGCTGCACGGGCCAGGGGGTGATGACATGGGGGGCATCATTGTGTCACCTGGGTCCTGGGTACTGTGTCTCCCCCCCCCCCCAGCTATGCGACTGCGACAGAAAGCATCACAACCCACCATGGAGAACGATGTGGGTCACACTGCTAAAAAGTTTGGGAACTGCTGTCTTTAGGGCAACCAACGATTTGATCGAAAGGGAGGATGTAATTAAAATATGCCACTGGGATGTGGATTCAGGTGGAATATTATGGATTAGCTGGAAGTGACAGGTGACAAGGAAGGTGACATGGAAGGACAGGGTTGTAATCATGGGGGACTTCAATTATCCTCATATTGACTGGGTCAATTTGTGTTCTGGTCACGATAAGGAAACCGGATTTCTTGACGTGCTAAATGACTGTGGCTTAGATCAGCTAGTCAAGGAGCCCACCAGAGGACAGGTGACTCTGGATTTAATTTTGTGCGGTACGCAGGACCTGGTTAGAGATGTAAACGTTACTGAGCCATTGGGGAACAGTGATCATGCTGCGATCCGTTTTGATGTGCACGTTGGGGGAAGAATACCAGGCAAATCTCTAACAAAAACCCTTGACTTCCGACGGGCGGACTTCCCTCAAATGAGGAGGCTGGTTAGAAGGAGGTTGAAAGGGAGGGTAAAAAGAGTCCAGTCTCTCCAGAGTGCATGGAGGCTGCTTAAAACAACAGTAATAGAGGCCCAGCAGAGGTGTATACCGCAAAGAAAGAAGGGTTCCACTAAATCCAGGAGAGTGCCCGCATGGCTAACCAGCCAAGTTAGAGAGGCTGTGAAGGGCAAGGAAGCTTCCTTCCGTAAATGGAAGTCTTGCCCTAATGAAGAGAATAAAAAGGAACATAAACTGTGGCAAAAGAAATGTAAGAAGGTGATAGGGGAGGCCAAGAGAGACTATGAGGAACGCATGGCCAGCAACATTAAGGGGAATAATAAAAGCTTCTTCAAATATGTTAGAAGCAGGAAACCCGCCAGAGAAGCGGTTGGCCCTCTGGATGGTGAGGGAGGGAAAGGGGAGATAAAAGGAGACTTAGAGATGGCAGAGAAATTAAATGAGTTCTTTGCATCTGTCTTCACGGCAGAAGACCTCGGGCAGATACCGCTGCCCGAACGGCCCCTCCTAACCGAGGAGTTAAGTCAGATAGAGGTTAAAAGAGAAGATGTTTCAGACCTCATTGATAAATTAAAGATCAATAAGTCACCGGGCCCTGATGGCATACACCCAAGGATTATTAAGGAATTGAAGAATGAAGTTGCAGATCTCTTGACTAAGGTATGCAACTTGTCCCTCAAAACAGCCACGGTACCAGAAGATTGGAGGATAGCAAATGTCACGCCTATTTTTAAAAAGGGAAAGAGGGGGGACCCGGGAAACTATAGGCCGGTCAGCCTAACATCCATACCGGGTAAGATGGTGGAATGCCTCATCAAAGATAGGATCTCAAAACACATAGACGAACAGGCCTTGCTGAGGGAGAGTCAGCATGGCTTCTGTAAGGGTAAGTCTTGCCTCACAAACCTTATAGAATTCTTTGAAAAGGTCAACAGGCATGTGGATGCGGGAGAACCCGTGGACATTATATATCTGGACTTTCAGAAGGCATTTGACACGGTCCCTCACCAAAGGCTACTGAAAAAACTCCACAGTCAGGGAATTAGAGGACAGGTCCTCTCGTGGATTGAGAACTGGTTGGAGGCCAGGAAGCAGAGAGTGGGTGTCAATGGGCAATTTTCACAATGGAGAGAGGTGAAAAGCGGTGTGCCCCAAGGATCTGTCCTGGGACCGGTGCTTTTCAACCTCTTCATAAATGACCTGGAGACAGGGTAGAGCAGTGAAGTGGCTAAGTTTGCAGACGACACCAAACTTTTCCGAGTGGTAAAGACCAGAAGTGATTGTGAGGAGCTCCAGAAGGATCTCTCCAGACTGGCAGAATGGGCAGCAAAATGGCAGATGCGCTTCAATGTCAGTAAGTGTAAAGTCATGCACATTGGGGCAAAAAATCAAAACTTTAGATATAGGCTGATGGGTTCTGAGCTGTCTGTGACAGATCAGGAGAGAGATCTTGGGGTGGTGGTGGACAGGTCGATGAAAGTGTCGACCCAATGTGCGGCGGCAGTGAAGAAGGCCAATTCTATGCTTGGGATCATTAGGAAGGGTATTGAGAACAAAACGGCTAATATTATAATGCCGTTGTACAAATCGATGGTAAGGCCACACCTGGAGTATTGTGTCCAGTTCTGGTCGCCGCATCTCAAAAAAGACATAGTGGAAATGGAAAAGGTGCAAAAGAGAGCGACTAAGCTGATTACGGGGCTGGGGCACCTTCCTTATGAGGAAAGGCTACGGCGTTTGGGCCTCTTCAGCCTAGAAAAGAGACGCTTGAGGGGGGACATGATTGAGACATACAAAATTATGCAGGGGATGGACAGAGTGGATATGGAGATGCTCTTTACACTCTCACATAATACCAGAACCAGGGGACATCCACTAAAATTGAGTGTTGGGCGGGTTAGGACAGACAAAAGAAAATATTTCTTTACTCAGCGCGTGGTCAGTCTGTGGAACTCCTTGCCACAGGATGTGGTGCTGGCGTCTAGCCTAGACGCCTTTAAAAGGGGATTGGACGAGTTTCTGGAGGAAAAATCCATTATGGGGTACAAGCCATGATGTGTATGCGCAACCTCCTGATTTTAGGAATGGGTTAAGTCAGAATGCCAGATGTAGGGGAGAGCACCAGGACGAGGTCTCTTGTTATCTGGTGTGCTCCCTGGGGCATTTGGTGGGCCGCTGTGAGATACAGGAAGCTGGACTAGATGGGCCTATGGCCTGATCCAGTGGGGCTGTTCTTATGTTCTTATGTTCTTATGAAGCTGTGCCATTCTTATAACTTGCTTTCAATGGTCTCTCTTTTGCCACTTACATTAACCCTGCACCTCATTGTCTCAACTTGACAGGTCTTCCTTGTGCCCAAAATAGCCACTACGAGCTCTGTGCTTCAGACTGTGGCTGGAACTGTGCCAGCATCTATATCTGGGTCCCTTGTACAGGAAAGTGCCAGGAGAGCTGTGTGTGTGATGACAACTTTGTGCTGAGCGGTGATCAGTGTGTTCCCAGGTCCCAATGTGGCTGCTTCCATAAGGAATATTACTTCTTAGCAGGAGAGACTTTCTACCCCACTTGCCAGGAGCGCTGCAAGTGCCAAGGTGGGGGCACTGTCAACTGTGAAGCGATCACCTGTGGTCCCAATGAGGAATGTCGTTTGGAAAATGGAGTGCAGAAATGCTACCCTGTTGGGAGTGCCACCTGTTCTGTGGCTGGTGGCGTTCACTACATTACATTTGATCAGTTGCCCTTTGATTTCCACGGCACCTGCATATACACATTGGCTAAGGCCAAAACAAACAGCCAGAACCTGACCCCCTTCACTGTTAATGTGGAGAATGGATTCAGGAGGGATGGGAAGATTTTAGTTCCCAAGATGGTCTCGGTCAACGTCTATGGAGTCACACTCACGTTGCTGAAGGACAAGCCAGCACAAGTGAAGGTGAGTCTATGCCACAAAAGCATTGCCATGCTTAGTCCTTTTGCCATTCCTTTGTTCAGTAGTTCATCCACTTAGGGTGCAATTCAAACCAACTTTCTAGCACTGACCTAGCCGCAGTGCAGCATCAAAGTAAGGTAACAAACATGCCCTTACCTTGAGGAGGCCCTCTTGACTGCCTCCCCACTGCAGGACGCAGTGCACGCCACATTGGCGCAGCTATATCAGTGCTGGAAAGTTGGCTAGGATTGTGCCCTTAGCTGTAGGCATTCAGCAACAAAGTGGAAGAGAACCACAGGCATAGCAGAAGAAAACTACAACCTCTTCACCATGGTGATAGCCTCCAGGTGTGAAACTGGTCTGCTACATGGGTTTCTGATCCTGCAACAACCTGATTCACATGGGTCTTCTGCATCTTCTCAAAATGTGAAAAGATGACCTGGGCTTGTGTGCAATCAGAAACTCACATGGAGTGTTGAGTTTGCACTGTATGGTACCTGTGAGGAAGAAGGGAAGGGCTTGTGTCATTTCTCTGCTCCACTATTGCAGTGCTGCGATTGTGGTGGAATCTATATATGAGGGTAGACCACTTAAGAGTGCAAAGGGCTGCTTTCCCTTCCACAATTTCAGTGTGCAGGTGCTCCCCCTCAAAAAAAACGGAACTCAGGTACACATTGATGAGCTGAATTTGAGAGAAAGCAATCACTTTGTGCTGATACAAGAGATGTGAAGGCCTAGAACAGGGGTGCCCAAACCCCGGCCCAGGGGCCACTTGCGGCCCTCGGGGACTCCCAATCCGCCCCACAGGGAGCCCCCTGTTTCCAGTGAACCTCTGGCCCTCTGGTGACTTGCTGGAGCTCATGCTGGCCCAATACAACTTCTCTTCGCGTGAGGGTGACTGTTCAACCTCTTGCATGAGCTGTGGGACGAGGACTTCCTCCACTGCTTGCTGTTTCACATCTGTGATATAGCAGTGGCAGTGAAGGAAAGGCTGGCCGTGCTTTAGGCAAGGTCTTTTATAGGCCTTAAGCTATTGCAAGACCTTCATTCATTCATATAAGTTCTATTTCTAATATTTTCATTTATGTAAATCTATTCAAAATTGAAATGTAAATGAATTCTTTTTTCCACGGCCCCCAATACGGTGTCAGAGAGGTTATGTGGCCCTCCTGCCAAAAAGTTTGGACACACCTGGCCTAGAAGATGACACACTCTGCAGAGGGAAAAAAAATAGAGGGGAAACTACTCATTCCCCCCCCCCCTTAATTTTTTGGCAAAATAGAAAAATTACAACTTGTGGAATAAAAAGGTTTTTGAGATATATAACCTCTTTTAGCATGATCAATAAAATAATGCCAAGACACATTCATTTTCATGAGCAATTTACATTGCTCATTGATGATGACACATAACCGAGATCTGGTATTTTTTGTAGCAATGTCACGGGATCATTGAATAAAATATTATCATTTAATGTGTTCCGCGACAATCAGATAGCTCTTCTAAAAGCAAAATGCTTCCCTTCCTGCAGGTGGACAATTCATTACACCTCCTCCCCCTGACCCTTTCTGGAGGGCAGCTCAAAGTCTATCTGCATGGCACTAGAGTCCTGATACAAACTGACTTTGGCCTCATTGTGAGCTATGACTTTGCGTATCACGTGACAGTCACTGTCCCTGGCAACTACCTCAATCAGGTTGGTGGCCTGTGCGGGAACTACAATGACCAAGATGGTGATGAATTTCTACTCCCAGACGGCAGGATGGTCACTGCTGCCACCGCATTCGGTGCTGCCTGGAAAGTTCCGGTTCCTGGAACGGATGGAACCTGCTCGGATCAATGCCCAGAAAACAAGTGCCCAGTCTGCGAGGAGAGGAAGAGGGCCGTTTTCGAACAGCGTGACTATTGTGGAATTCTCACTGCCGATGACGGCCCCTTCAGTGACTGTCATGCCACCGTGGACCCCCAGGTATATCTTGAGAACTGCATCTATGATGTCTGCCGGGTCAATGGAGACCGTGACATCCTGTGCCAGAATATTGAGAGCTATGCGTATGCATGTCAAGATGCACAGGGTTCTCTTGACTCCTGGAGGACTCCGTCCTTGTGCCGTAAGTTTTGTCTACTAAGATACATGTAAACTGAGATGTGAAATGTATGTGTGTGTGGGGGGGGAATAACACCAGCACCAGAATTTTTTTTTTACTTAATGTGCATGTTTACATCTGTACAGAGATGAACTTCAAAACATAAGTCCTGCTGGATCTAGTCCGGCATCCAGTTTCACACGGTGGTTTAGAGTTGAAAGGGAGTGAAATTTTTAGAATTCAGATGAAACTGCTAGGATTGCAAACGGTTACCAAACTGCGTTTTTGAAATTGGACTTTGCTGCAATTAGTTTGCTAAATTCAGTACTTCTTCTCTTTGAATACAACACAGGCAGTTTAGACCAGCCTTTCCCAAAGTGTGGGCCGCACCCCACTGGTGTGTCTCAAGCCCAAGTGAGGTGGTTTGCATGCTGAGCCCTCCCACCTGCCCTTGCATTCAAATGGCTCCAAATTGGAGCCTTATGAAAGCACTGAGCTACGTCTGGTTTTCAGAGACAATTTCTGGTTTGCCCCTGAAAACCAGAATTCCAGTGGCACGTGAATTAGTGCGCCACTGGCGTTTGCCCTGCCCCAGCATGAGGCACAGGAGGGGCCAGCCTCGCAGCTGATTGGCTGGGGGCTAACTGGTTTGGGGCCATGTGCAGGCTGCTCGGAGAAGCCCGCGCAGTCAGGACCAGGCAGCGGTCACCCACCCGCCCACCCTTTGGCAGTCCGAGACTAGCTGGTTGCCATCTGGGGCCAGGTAGGAATTTTTGCCATCAGCCTAATTGGCACGTCGGTTGGTGGTTTTTTGCCTACCCCGGACTGTGGAGTTAGGGGCGGAATGGGGTTTTCCATAGGTCTTGTTGGTCACTTTAGGCAGGTGTCATGCGGGTTTTGGGTAGGTAAGGTCATGTCGGTGTACACCACAGGGTGGCAAGGGCCGGGTGGACTCCATGCTTGGTCATGCTGGCATTCCCGGCTGGGTGACGCAGGCTGGATGAAACTCGGCCTGGTGGTAAAGGCGCACCGCGGGTTCGCTCGGGTGGCCTGAGCTAGCCTGCCACCCTGCCCCTTCAGGGTGACAATGAAGGGGGCGGCAGGCTTGTACTGACGCTGCCTAGAGTCTGGTGTGGTTGCCCAAATCACTATAGGGGGAAGTAGACGGGCAGCTCCGTTTCCCCCATGTAGAACCCGCATGACTTATTTGTTAGGCCCTGTTGCAATCTGAAGTATATTTAAATAGTTAATAAAGTGGCCCTTTGTACCATATGCCCTTGCCTGTGTCTTTATTGGGGGGTGCTGGGTATCGTATTTTTCGCTCCATAAGATGCACTTCCCCCCAAAAAAAAGTGGGGGGGGAGTGTGTGCGTCTTATGGAGCGAATACTGGGGGCAAGGTCCGCACCGGGGGCAAGGTCCTCATTTGCACAGGTGCCACAGGGGGAGGGCAGGCGGAGAACAAAGGGGGCAAGGTCCGCTCCGGGGGCAAGGTCCTCATTTGCGCAGGCGCCACAGGGGGAAGGCAGGCTTACTTTAAAAGTAAGTTTTCCTCTTCTGAAAACTAGGTGCGTCTTATGGTCAGGTGCGTCTTATGGAGCGAAAAATACGGTAAGTAACTTTTGGAGGCGTCTGCGAGTCATTCTGAGACCCACCAAGGCCAGGAGAGTGGGTTGCTGGCCCAGCACAACCCAGAAGTGTTGTCCCTAGCACCACCGGGAATGTTGTGGCCTATCATAGAGGACGAGGTGGGTTGTGGTGCCGTTAAGATTGGGAACCACTGCTTTAGGCAAAGCAAAGAGAGTCATGACCTGAGCTGTTGTAAGCAATGAGATAAGTTCGTCATATCTCACTGAAGCCTCATTCATTTCAATGGGACTAAGTTAGGACTAGATTCCTTTGAATGTAACACTCTTAACTTCAAACACAAGCCAGATCTAGGAGTGAAATGTTTGCTTACAGTTTCCTCCCAAGTTCATTTAGGTCCAAATTTGTACAGTGCTTCATGTTCAGAACCAATGTCAGCAATCTGTTTCTTTAGCTGTCTTCCTCTGCCAGCTCCCAGGAGTGATTGCTCTCACTCTTTCCCCTCCCCCCCATCTTAAACCATTTCTGCCCGGTGTTGCATATTTGCAACAGAGATCAAATGTGTACACCTGTGGGCTGGGCAGACATGGGTGAAGCAGTAACAGGGATCTCTCCATCTAATATATATGTCCTTCCAATTTAGCTCTGCCATGCCCAGCCAACAGTCACTATGCGGTCTGTGCCAACCTCTGCTCCATCACCTGCGCCAAGGTCACAGACTCGGGAACATGTCCAGATACCTGTGCCGAGGGCTGCCAGTGTGACGATGGCTTCTTCTTTGACGGCCATGCTTGTGTTACTGTAGAAAATTGTGGCTGCTTCAAGAACAGGCGCTACTTCAAGGTAGGTGACCTTCTGAACCTCCCACCCTCCATTTTTGTCACTGCCTCTGTTATATGGATGAGATTACTGATCTATTGACTATTTTTCACCTATTCATACCGCCCTTCCTCTAAGGCGTTCAGGGTGGTTTACGTAGTTGTTCCCCTCCTTTTGTCTTCACCTGTGAAGGTGGCTAATAGTAACTAGCCCATGGTCACCCAGAAAGCTTCAAGGCTGAGAGGGGATTTGAAACTGGATCTTCCAGGTCTGAGTCCAACTCCTGAACCACCCCACCATCCTGGCTCTCAATTCATTATTCATTTGTTAATTGAAATTCTTTTTATATGTGTTACATATGTACACACAGACACACACAGACACACACATCCCCCCTCATTGCTGTGGGCAAAAGATCTGACATCTGTCATAAGTCTGTACTTTTTGATCTCCCCTCAGCCCAACGAGAAGGTTCTGTTGAATGACTGCCAGGAAAGTTGCACCTGCATCGCACGCCAGGGGGTGACTTGTGAGGCCCACAGCTGTACCACGGATGAGAAATGTGACACCAAGGACGGAGTTATGAGTTGCATTAATAAGGGTAACTATTGAGGTTCTTTTATGCACACTGGTTGTGCACTTGGCAAAATTCTTGACAATGAAGACCAAAATTCTTGAACATGAAGGATCAGGATGGCCCAAATGTGCGCATCTAAGGATCAGATTCCAAGATACAGGGCACAAACAACTGTTACCTTGCACTTGCCCGATCTCATCTGATCTTGGAAGCTAAGCAGGGTCAGGCCTGGTTAGTACTTGGATGGGAGACCACCTGGGAATACTGGGTGCTGTAGGCTTATACCATGATCTCGGAAGCTAAGCAGGGTCAGGCCTGGTTAGTACTTAGATGGAAGACCGCCTGGGAATACTGGGTGCTGTAGGCTTATACCATGATCTTGGAAGCTAAGCAGGGTCAGGCCTGGTTAGTACGTGGATGGGAGATCACCTGAGAATACCGGGTGCTGTAGGCTTATACCATGATCTTGGAAGCTAAGCAGGGTCAGGCCTGGTTAGTACTTGGATGGGAGACCACCTGGGAATACCGGGTGCTGTAGGCTTATACCATAGTCTTTCGAGACTGAAGGTTGCCAACCAACTAACCAGGTCTACTGAGAAGTAAGTCCTATTTTTTTCAGTGGGGCTTACTCTCAGGGAAGTGTGGTTAGGATTGCAGCCACAGTCCCTTATTTATTTCTGCCTCTACATTTTCTGATACAGACCTTGTCTTCCCTCCTATGGTGGCTCCCCCTTTTTCCTTCTAAGGACATTCTCCTCCTCCTCTCATTTGTCTTCCTAACAATTAACAGATTCCAGTTGTAAGTGAATGGTCAGTAATCATTTTTTGAGCCTGTCTAGCTAGCAAGGGTGAGTAAGCTCAACTAGGCATTATTTTACTGCATTTTTGACGTTAATAAACTCTTTTTGTTGCAATTTTCACCCTTTTGATTTTTTCCCATTGAACTGCACAGCTGTGCCATTGGCCACCACCCAGGGTCCCTGCACCCACCCACCCCCGGTGTATGTATGTTACTCATGTTTAAAAAGCATTGTCAGCAAATGACACATGCACATATACACACATCTGCATGCAAATATATACACCAGTCCACTGAGAATTTCGCTTCCTGCACCTGATGACTGCAGTCCATTAAAGCTTATAGATGAAATCTGTCAATCTTTTTAAAATAATAATAATAATAATAATAATAATAATAATAATAATAATAATAATAGTACAGGTATTTATATACCGCCTTTCTTGGTCGTCAGATTTCTCCTCAGACTTTATTCAAGGCAGTTTACATAGGCAGGCTGTTTGAATCTCCATTTTTTCCTCCATGTAGGGATTTTTACAATTGAAAGAAGGTTCTATCTTTCAAGAACCACAACGCTTCAGATGTTTCTTTCTGATCTGGTTTCACATTCTGGCCTCCATCCTCCCACGCTCAGAGCAGATGGAATAACTCGGCTCAGCTTGTCAGCTGCTTCAAGGTCGCACGGTGCCTGGTGACCTCGAACTGGCGACCTTGTGGATGTTATCTTCAGGCAAAGGGAGGCTCTTCCCTCTAGACCAGATCTCCTGCCTCCAAAAATGTAACAAGACTTTTTTTTATTGCAAATAAAATAGGAACAGGAAGTGAGATCTATGCTTTTTGTTGTCTCTTTTTTTCCTGTCAGAAATTCCACCACACAGATTCGGTCCCTCCCCAATGGTGAACAGCACTCACTCATGTCTCTCTCGTTCATTTCAGATCCATGCAAAGCTCTGAAGTGTCGCGAAAAGGAAACATGCAAGATTGAGAACAACCAGGCCAAATGCATCCCTAACTACATGGGACGTGCCTTTGGCCTTGGAGATCCTCACTACACCACCTTTGATGGATGGAAGTTTGACTTCCAAGGCACCTGTACTTACACCTTTGCCAAGTACTGTGGAAATGATTCCACGCTGGTACCTTTCACTGTAGACAAGAAGAACGACAACAGGGGCAACCAGGCCCTTTCCTACGTCCGTCTGATCAACATCTACATTTACGGGTAATAGATCTCCATCTACAAGCAGGAAACGGGCAGAATCCAGGTATGTCAGGCAGCTAAAAGAGGAGTGGGGAGGGATGAGTCCTACTGAGAATGAGATAATTCATTCTGCAATAGAGACTCTTTCAGAGCTCAACATTGGGATAACAGATGGAGTGCTGGAGGTGCTGTACCTCCATTTGCTTGTCTGTTGCTATTTCCTAAACACATGGCTTTGGGTCAAACAGTGAAGAGCATAGTTTTTAGAAAATCAACAAATAATTCTCAGAGTTGTTGTGTTCTACCTTTCATCTAGTTAAATGATGCAATTCAGAGCCTTCCACTGACTCTTGAAGATGGCAAAATCAAGCTGTACCAGAGTGGTAATGGTGCTGTCCTGCAAACAGATTTTGGTCTCCAACTGACATATGATTGGAAATGGCACCTCTTTCTCACGCTCCCCAGCAGCTATTATGGAACTATATGTGGGCTGCTTGGGAACTTCAACCAGAACCCCGGTGATGATATGTATTTTCTCAATGGCACCAAAGCCCCTTCCATTGTAAACTGGGCCAGCACCTGGAAAGTCAAGGACCGGGATCCCTTCTGCTGGGATGCCTGCCGAGGGAATTGTCCAACATGTGCTGAGAACAGACAACAGCTACATGGAAAGGAAGAGTTCTGTGGGTTGATCAATAAAACCTCTGGAGGTCCCTTCAGAGAGTGCCATGCCAAAGTGAACCCAGATGGCTTCTTTGATAGTTGCATTTATGATGTGGGCCTGAATGGTGGAGCCAAGAACATCCTTTGCCAGGCATTGGAGGCCTATGCAAAACTTGTAGGCAAGCAGGAGCCTTCATACAAGATTGGAGGACACCCTCGGGCTGTGGTGAGTGCTATTCTCCCAGGTAGATACAGTGCCTTAGTTTGCTTAACACCACACCTATGGTTGGTGTTCCACTGGATAGATTGCCTAAAGGATCATACTCTGGTAAAAAAAAAAAATCATCTATAGGAACTCGGGAGAAAGTCAAAAGAATTTTGGGAAGAGTAGCAAAATGTCTTAGAGTTGATGGTGATGCTCTGAAAACTACAACAGTGATGATCCCTCTGTTTCCATCAGGTCAGAGATGGTAGATCAGTTGCAGATCACAATCTCAATCCAGACCTCCAGTCTATGTTTTATGGCCCAGCAAGCTGTGCTTGCATGTTTAGGTCTGATACAATACAATCTGAATTGTTGGGAGAGTTGGAACAGACAGAACAAAATATTTCTTTATCATGCAATTAGTCTGTGGAACTCCTTGCCACAGGATGTGGTGATGGCGTCTAGACTAGATGCCTTAAAAAGGGACTGGACAGATTTGTAGAAGAAAAATTCATTACAGGTTCACTACAAGCTGTGATGGGTATGTACAACCCCCTGGTTTTCGAAGGAAGCTACCTCAGAATGCCAAGTGCAAGGGAATTCAGGTCTCTTGTCTCGTGTGCTTCTTGAGGCATCTAGCAGGACACAGGAAGTCAGATTAGATTGGCCCTTGGCCTGATCCAGCAGGGTTCTTCTTATGTTCTCAGAAGGGCTACTGAGGTTCTGAACTTTTAAGAACATCTGCCTCTCACTGAATTAGTTCCTGAACAACTAGCTTTCAATAAGCTTGCGGCTAGCTGTGTGAAGGTCTAACATAAGATGTCCTCATCACCTTAGTAACAAAGCTCTCTCGTGACAGATCCTTTAGGAGTTCTGTATGAAGAGGGTGAACTTCACAGCTAATGTATTGTTGTCACCTTTCTCAATTTCATTTGCCCACAAATGCCAGACTTCTAGCACGTGTTCACAATGTTCATATGAGCTTTCATCAGACTGGGATGGTAGCTTATTGTATCTATTGTTATATTTCTGCAGCCTTCTCCCCTTCCTTCCTCCAGCTTTGCCATGCCCTGAGAACAGCCACTACGAGTTCTGTGGAAATGCCTGCCCAGCCAGCTGTGCAGACCGGTCCGCTCCAAATACCTGCAGAGAGCCATGTGTGGAAACCTGCCAGTGCAACGATGGCTTTGTCCTCAGTGTCGATAAGTGTGTGCCCATAGCAAGCTGTGGTTGCAACTACAACGGCTTCTACTACAAGCCTGAAGAGCAGTTCTGGGGTGACGAAAATTGTGGCTCTCGCTGCAAGTGTGATCCCAACCTGGGCATGGTGGTTTGCAACCAGGCTGGCTGTAAAGAAAACGAGATGTGCATAGTGGTCGATGGGATCAGGGACTGTCATCCTCTCAGCTATGCTACCTGCTTAGCATCTGGCGACCCTCACTATACCACCTTTGATGGGAAGAAATATGACTTCATGGGCACCTGCATCTACCAACTGGCTGGGCTGTGCTCTAAGGACCCAACTCTCAGGCCTTTTGCTGTCTATGTGCAAAACAACAACCGAGGCAACCAAAAAGTGTCCTACACCAAAGTGGTGAAGTTGGAGGTCTACAATATAACCATTGTACTGAGCCAGGAGCATCCACGTCGGGTGCAGGTACTGAACGCGAGCGGATGGGTGCATGCGTCATTGGGAAGGGGATTTTCACACATGAGCACTAAAGAAGCATTTGAAAAGCTGGCTTTGGCTCTTGAATCCTTGAAGTTCTAAAACCTTGGAATACATGAGACTATATGTCCCTGAAAGGAACATTTTTAAGGGGTCAAGAAATATCACTGAACCAAGCTGTTCTATTGGCACAAGGCAGCTTCCTTGACCGATCTTATTGCAATATCCTCCTCTTTCGGTCAGAGCTGGGTAGTGGCACACAGTCTAGCTGCCATCTGGCTTTCTTCTTGTTGCAAAATTCCACATTGCAATGCTCCATGTGCTTTAAGGCATTTCCTGTGTTAAATGCAACAGGAGCCTGCATTTCCTTTGAAATACATAGTTTGTTCATATATAGGTTTATCTCTAAAGTTACCACTGAGAACTCTAATGCAGTGTTTCTCAAACTATGGGTCGGGACCCACTAGGTGGGTCGCGAGCCCATTTCAGGTGGGTCCCCATTCATTTCAATGTTCTAATTTTATTAGACTTGATGCTACCATGGTATGCAACTGCATTGGGGAAATGTTACTGCTCTGCTTTTAACAGGCTACTATGTATATTTTTTAACAATGATAGTAAATGGGACTTACTCCTGGGTGAGTGTGGGTAAGATTACAGCCTAGAATTGTTAAAAATTTTCTTGCTTGATGATGTCACTTCTGGTCATGATATCACTTCTGGTGGGTCCTGATAGATTTTCATTCTAAAAAGTGGGTCCCAGTGCTAAATGTGTGAGAACCACTGCTCTAAGGGATAGACAGACTCTTGGGAATAGAGTGATGAATCCTCTTAAAAAGTAAAAGAGAATGAGGCTCTAGTGAACACCAGAGTGAACACCGGAAATAGTGTGAACACCAACTATTTCCCCGTGTGTTTTCAAAAACACAGTTTTGTATGTGGAACGGGGTTTGAAATGTGCTTCTCTTGGTTGAAGGGTTTCAAATTAGCTTCACCACTGGGACTTTAAAAACCATGTTAAAGGGATACATGGAAAAACAGAACCTGGTATGTATAGATCTCCACAAATATTTTCCATCTCAGGACAAATGGTGACCATTCTTCTTGTACCCCGTTCCAGGTAGATGACATCTTTGTGAACCTGCCGTTCAACCATGAAGACAAGATCAAGATTTACATCAGTGGGAATGATGGTGTCATCAAAACCAATTTCGACCTGACCGTGACCTTTGACTGGAAAAGCTATGTCAGGGTCATTGTACCAAACACGTACACCAATGCTGTTTGTGGCCTTTGTGGCAACAACAACAAAAACCCCAACGATGACCTCGCCAAGAAAGATGGCAGCCAAGCAACCAGTGTAGCCCAGTTTGCAGAGAGCTGGAAGGTGGCAGACATCCCTGGTTGTTCTGTGGGTTGCACTAATGATTGTCCTGTGTGTGCAGAGGCACAGAAACAAAGCTACCAGGGTGACAAGTATTGTGGGATTCTCATCAAAAAAGACGGACCCTTCAAACGATGCCATGGGACCATTGCCCCAGCATCTTTCTTCAATGATTGTGTCTTTGACACCTGCCAGTACAATGGCTACCATAACACTCTGTGCAATGCCATCAGCACCTACGTTGCAGCATGCCAGGCCCAGGGCATTCAGATTGAAGAGTGGAGATCAGACTCCTTCTGTAGTAAGTGCTAGCTCTTGAGGTTGCTTTTGTGCAGTTCTGCTAGGGAACTTCTGAGTGAGTGAGCGAGCGAGCGAGCGAGCGAGCGAGCGAGTGTAAGCATAAACAGGAATGAGCTGAAAAAGTTGTAAAACTTGAAATCCATCCATTTTCGGAATTAAAATTGCTGGATGAGAATTTCCTTCCCATTTTTTTTCCAGGGTTAAATAGAAAGTTGACATAAGCATAAAATCACAACGAAAATCACTGCTATCTTTATCTTACACTGCATAAAGAAGAATTTGTACTGTATTCATATGTTCTGGGAATAAAATTACATCCCTGTTATTTCTCCCTAATATTAAGGAGAAGAAAAATAATGGTATTTTGTATTCAAACACACTGTACTTTATTTTTTTTTGGTTAAACTCAAAATCTTGTCAGCAAAATGTAACTGACAATATGTGACCCACTACAAAACTAAAATCCATCTAAAAAATTCATAGTGACTTTAAAATTGATTATATGTTCAAATTCAAAACCTGAATATTTGAAAAGATGTTCTGCATCAAGCTCATTGCATGGCTATAACCCATGCATCTGTTCTCAGAATTTTTTTGTTCAACATTAACTCTTAAAGGTAGAAAACTTCCAAGTAAGATTTTAATGTGCCCCATTCATACATTCTGATATTTTATCTGTGTACATATTCAGCATTTTCAACAAGACGAGGTCCAGAAATATAAGGTTAAAAGTATAATATGGACTGAGATGCTGTCATTTTAAAAAAATAATAAAATCAATTGATTAAGCACAGTATGGTTTAAATCAGTGTTTCTCAAACTGTGGATCGGGACCCCCTAGGTGGGTCGTGAGCCCATTTCAGATTGGTCTCCATTCATTTCAATATTTTATTTTTAATCTATTAGACTTGATGCTCCCATGGTATGTGACTGCATTTGGGGAAATGTTACCGACCGTGTACTTTTAACAAGCTACTATGTATATTCTTTTAACAGTTTTAGTCTATGGGACTTACTCCTGGGTAAGTGTGGGTAGGATTGCAGCCTAGGATAGTTAAAAATTTCCCTGCTTGATGATGTCACGTTCGGTCATGACATCACTCCCGGTGGGTTCTGACAGATTCTCATTCTAAAAAAAGTGGGTCCTGGTGCTAAATGTGTGAGAACCACTGCTTTAAATACATTGGGGTGGCAGCTTCTAATTTACAATTTCACCAGCAGATGTCGCTCCATTAACAGAATCACCAATGGAGCATTGCAGATTTATAATCCCAGTGTTGCCAAAGCCATGCCCCCCTCTCAAATAACTGCTATGTTACCTTGAAATTATACATATTCTTTTTTGTCCTCACTTCTAGGCCCTTCCTGCCCTCGCAACTCTCACTACGAGCTCTGTGGGAATGGCTGCCCTGCTACTTGCCATGGTCTTGGAGCTCCCAAAGGCTGCGAGGTGTCTTGCAAAGAAGGCTGCTACTGCAATGCTGGGTTCCTCCTGAGCGGTGACCAGTGTGTTCCCATTGGGGACTGTGGCTGTGTGTACCAGGACAGATACTACAAGAAGGGACAGGATTTCTACCCCACTGCTTCCTGCCAGGAGAGATGCCACTGTGCAGCCAATGGAGTTGTTGAGTGCAGGAAGATCTCGTGTGGGGCTCAAGAAGAATGCCGAGTTGAGAATGGCATTCAAGGCTGCCACCCTGTGGGCTGCAGTAAATGCAGTGTGGCTGGAGGGTCCCACTATTTAACATTTGACAGAAGGGCCTATGACTTCCATAGTAACTGCACTTACACTTTAGCTCAACTCTACAAATCAAATTCTCAGCTGGCCAAGTTCTCCGTGCTGGTGGAGAATGAGGACTCCCTGACCAAGAGAGTTGTGGTATCTGTCCATGGATATACTGTTGTCATGGAGAGGGCAACAAAGTGGAAGGTCAAGGTGAGCTCCTTTCTGTTTCTCATGTCTTTGAAGCAGTTTATGGCTTATGCTGTGGTTATTTCTTCATCTTTTGTACATATACATGCGATCAGGAACCAGCAGCACACATAATCATGTTATTTGTTGTTAATACAGGTGGATGGAGAGTTCTACACACTGCCCATGTGTACTGATGATGGGAAGCTCTGGGTCAACAAGGAAGGCAACAATATCATTCTCCAAGCTGATTTTGGCCTCAATGTTCTTTATGATGCCACTTCTTATATCTCTGTGTCTCTCCCTAACAACTACCAAAGACAAGTGAATGGCCTGTGTGGCAATTTCAACGGCGACAGCACCGATGACTTCGCGCTACCCAGTGGAGAAAGCACTCAGAATGTGGATGACTTCAGCATCTCGTGGAAGGTTCACACTGAAGGTGCTCGTTGCTTGGGTGACTGCGGCGTGAGTTGTCCCAGTTGCAATGCAACTAAGACAGCTCTGTACAGCCCAGAGAGATCCTGTGGAATGATCCAAGCCACATCAGGCCCATTCAAAGCCTGTCATGCCTTGGTCAACTCTACAACACACTTCAACAATTGTCTGTATGACATGTGTGCAGCCAACGGTGCTACAGAGACCCTCTGTAGAAGCATTCAAGCATATGTGACTGCTTGCCAGGCTGCTGGAGTTACAGTCAATGCCTGGCGATCCAACACCTTCTGCCGTAAGTTTGTGTGACAATCTGTAGTCTTTGTTTTTAACCTTTGAGGCGGTTCCCCATATAGACGACACTTGAGATATTCATTACTACAGATCCATAGAAGGTGCTGTACTGAACTTTTATATTATTGTGCCAAAATGTTACACTGTGATGAATGTGGGTGAGACTGTCCAGGTGAGAGAGAGTCTGTGCCTCATCTGGGGCGAGAGGAGAGGGTCAGCTACTCACTTTGCCCCCTTCTCCCAATTCCTGATCACTGCTTTTGCCTGCAAATGGAAATCTCTCAGCTCCCTCTACCAAAGCATAGGGCCTATGAGAAGAATTTTAGCAGGGGGTACAAAGTTTCTTCTGGCCCCCTTCCCAAAGAGGGAATTTTTCCACTTCTCCAGGAACTTTCTGGGCTCCCTCCTTTGGCTCCTGGGCCCCGCTTTCTAACCCTGGGCCCAGGCACAAATTATATGTCAGAATGCCAGATGCAAGGGAGGGCACCAGGATGAGGTCTCTTGTTATCTGGTGTGCTCCCTGGGGCATTTGGTGGGCCGCTGTGAGATACAGGAAGCTGGACTAGATGGGCCTATGGCCTGATCCAGTGGGGCTGTTCTTATGTTCTTATGTTCTTAAGGCCACCTTTTCCTTCGCTGCCACTGCTGCATCACAGACGTGAAACAGCAAGCAGTGGAAGGAGCCCACATCCCACAGCTCGTGCGAGAGGTCAAACAGTTGCCCCCGTGCTGAGAGCAGTTGTGTTGGGCCAGCACAGGCTCCAGTAAGTCTCCAGAGGGCCAGAGGCTCACTGGAGACTGGTGGTTCTTCATAGGCTGGATTGGGAGTCCCTGAGGGCTGAGGGCTATGATTGGGAGTCCCTGAGGGCTGAGGGCTGGATTGTGAGTCCCTGAGGGCTGCAAATGGCCTCTGGGCCGGGGTTTGGGCACCCCTGCTCTAGAGTCTTGACCTTTGGTTTTTCACTTCTGGGCTGAAATTGACTAACTAACCGTAACCCACCAAGGAACCACCTGAATGCAAAAAGATGCAAATTGACCGAAACAACCCAGTTCCTTCACAGTGGGACACAGTGCCAGAAATTTGGAATGCTGAGCTAGTGATCTATAACTGCATGCCCCACCTACCTTTCGGTGCTCTCTTTCTTTTTAGCTCTCGCCTGCCCATCCAACAGCCATTATGAGCTGTGCATGAGGACTGGTGATTTCACCTGCACCAGCTTGTCCACGCCGGGCCGGTGCACAGGAAAATGTTTCGAAGGCTGCCAGTGCGACAGTGGCTACCTCTTTGATGGGGACAAATGTGTGGCAGTGCAGAACTGTGGCTGTGTGCATGACGGGCGGTACATCAAGGCAAGTGCAGCGGTCAACATTGAATTATGGTTGCTTACAACCTGAATGATAACCTTCCAACTGAAAGTTCTATGACTTTAAGGCTGTAGAGCCATATGGGCTGTGTCTTGTAGGAAGCATCTCTATTGTGGCTCTGCTAACTACTGGGCTGTTCCCTTTCTTCACTCTTCTTTCCCCCGAAGTACAAAGATTCCCCTTACACTGTATTGTACTTGAGGGCCTCGTATTTTCCAACCTCAATTGCGGGCCTGAAAAGAGATCAAAAAAGGAATGAGAGCTTCAAGGTGCTGGTGTGCTCAATGGCAACATGTTGGTGCTTCCAACAATGGAGAGGGGCCTTCTCTGGCTCTCCCCACTGCACTTCAGTCCACCATGGAACTGATGGGCAAGCACATAGACCATGACCCACGCAGTAACCTTAGATGCCTCTCAGCTCTGTCCTGCTCTCAGTATACCATTATGGGAGTGAAAAGCTTAAAGTGCCCTCCTGCATCTTCCACTCTACCTGTCCTGAACAGGATACTCTTGCCACCACCTCCAATCACTAATGCAAAGTGGTGATGTCAAAGAAGGTCCTACCCAAGGTATGGAGGATGCAAGATGAGTGAGGCACCTATGATGCTAAGGCGTCATGGGATCTGTATTTCCTATGGCACCCAGATACCTTGGATACGTCATATATGCATGAGAACATCCAAGATGCTCTCTCCAGGCTTGGATGGTGTTTACTCCATCACCACCACCATCACCTTTCCTATGGTACACAACACACAGTGGAGCTGATGGTAAGTAGATTCCATCCAAGCCAGGAAGGGCAAGGGACTTCCCTTTAGAGAAGTCCTAAAGAAGTCCTAAAGAGAAGTCTTTAACTGCCAATGACATCCTACAAGCTATCCTGTTTTCAGCAGTCCAGTTCCTAGATGAGCTGCCTACTTCCACCAAGCCCTTCGCAGATGTTGTGCATTTCACTGGCTGTTATTTCTTATAATGTTGTGGATCTCAGATACACAGATGAGCCATGAAACCATTTTTAATGCATGTTCACATGCCCCTAGCGGCACAGCCATTTGTTCTTCCATCAGGCAAAGCAGACAAAACGCTATCGCAGCTACGATAAACTTTTGTTAGTTGATATTTTACTGTTCTCATTTTGCTGCAAATCCTACAGGCTGGAGAGAACATTGTTTTAGACGACTGTTCGGGGCAATGCACCTGTGGCACATCAGGCCAGCTGGTCTGCAAGGAAACCAGTTGCCCGGAAGGCAAAATCTGTGCCCTCCAGAACGGGGTGCGTGGTTGCATCAAGAGGAAAGGCAAATGCCTGACCGCTCCTGGAGCACAGCTGACTTCCTTTGATGGTGCCTCTGGGAAAATCCGCCAGAATGGGGTATACGAGGTAGCTTCCCTTTGTGATGAGTCCGACCCCTCTTGGTTCAGGGTCATCGCAATCATCCAGAAGTGCAAAAATGAGGCTTTGGCATCTGTATCAGCCCTACATGTGTTCTTCCAACAAACCTCTGTCAGTGTGACGAAGGACAAGGAAGTCTGGGTAAGCCCCTTAGGCAAACAGGGTGAAATAGTCGATCGGCAGAGGATCAACCGGTGGGAGGGTATGCAACCCTCTCTCTGTCTTTCACCCCCCATGCAACATCAAGCAGACACCTTCCGCTTCTGCCTTTCAGGTCAATGGACGCCAGGTGCAGCTCCCAGCGCAAGCGTCTAAAGATATGTCTGTAAGCGTTTCTCAGGATGAAGTTCAGATTGATTTGGCCTCTGAAGTACAAATTTTCCTCAAACTCCATGGAGAAGTGAAGGTGCAGGTGAAAAGGAGCCTGGAAGGAAAACTGTGTGGCTCCTGTGGGAACTATAATGGGATTGTGGACGATGACCTGAAGCTGCCCAATGGGAAGGTAGCAAGAGACATCCCTGAAGTCATTGACAGCTGGAAGGCCAAGGACTTCTACGGCTGGTGAGTGCTTCTTTGGAAGGCCTTGCCTGAGGAGGAGGATACAGAATGAAACGAGCATTTACATTGCTCTTTTAAACCAGATGTTTAGGTGCAATAAATGAATATGTTCAAATTCCCATAAACTGAGCCATTATATTTGAAATACTGTACAGTTGCCCTGAGGAACTGGGAATGTTTTTACTGGGTGATAAATCAATTCATAATTCTCATTTCCATCTTTTATTCCAGTGATGTCTAAAAACCCTCTGAGCCATGGTGGATCTCTCCCCTAAGCTACTCACCCATGGTAGCTTGATTGGTTGGCAACCTTCAGTCTCGAAAGACTATGGTATAAGCCTACAGCACCCGGTATTCCCAGGCGGTCTCCCATCCAAGTACTAACCAGGCCTGACTCTGCTTAGCTTCCAAGATCAGACAAGATCAGGCTTGTGCAGGCTAACATTCCAATAGCCTAAGCTTTGTAGCACAATTCTTCTGTGTAGATTATTCATTGAAATGCAGCTCAGCCCTGGTCATCTCTACTTGGATGAAAATAAAATTGTGATACTATTTTTCCCCAAAGAATCAATAAATCTTTTTTTTTTTTTTTTTTTGCAAAAATAGTTGCAAGATGATTTCACTTTTTCTGCATAACCCCTCCTGCATCCCTGATAAGGGATTGTGCTTGAATCAGAACTCTGTCTTTGATTTAAAAAAATGTCTTTTATTAGTGAATAAAACAATAATTACTAAATAAATATCAAATGTAAAAAAAAAGAGAATAAAGGAAAGGAAAGAAAGAGGTGAAAATAGAAAAATATGAGAAGAAAAATCAATAGACATGCAAATAAAACATGAAGTGATGTTGGCAACCTTCAGTCTCGAAAGACTATGTATGGTATCGTGCTCTGAATGGTGGTTCTGGAACAGCGTCTAGTGTGGCTGAAAAGGCCGATTCGGGAGTGACAATCCCTTCCACACTGGGAGCAAGTGCAGTCTGTCCCTGGTCTGTCTCCCTGGCTATGGGCCTTCCTTCTTTGCCTCTTAACCTCAGACTGTTGGCCAAGTGTCTCTTCAAACTGGGAAAGGCCATGCTGCACAGCCTGCTTCCAAGCGGGCCGCTCAGAAGCCAGGGTTGTTGGACCTGTTGAGGTCCACTCCTAAGGCCTTCAGATCCCTCTTGCAGATGTCCTTGTAACGCAAGGACATAAATAAAACATAACCATATATAAATTGGATATGAATTTATCCAATTGATGTACACATACATTTCCAAAAAAGGCTTCCAAATATCCCAAAACATAATCATTTGCAGTTGTCTTCTATAAGTCATAGATTCAAATATTGATAAATGTCCTCAGTCCATCAGTAAATATTGGAAGAGCATTTATTCTTCCAACATTTCAGTATAAGACTTTTAACTACAATAAGGGCACAGAGTCTATTTTCATTGTCCTTTGAATAGCTTCCATAAGATGGGTAAATAATTCAAGAGAACTGAGAACAGCAACGGATGGAAGGGAGTCACCTTAAGACCGCCAACCTTGGTGGGTCAGTTGAAGATTCTGAGAGCCAACCTGTGCGATGGACGGGCGCACAGAAAAGCACCAACACAAGGAGAGAGACGCATTACCCATGTTAAAACTTTAGCTGCAGATGGAGGAATTAAAAGAGGCTACACACACTTTCCTGGGAGTAAGACCCACTTGAATTAACTTCTGCGTTGACACACATAGGCTTGGACATGCATTGAGATGGCGACCTAGAAATAAATACACCCGAGATACATGCTAGGGGGGCAGTAGCGTAGCTGGGGCTTGCCTGCCCCCCGTCACACACCCCAGATGCTGCCCCCCCCAACCAGCTTCCCTGGAACATCTTGGCTTGCTCACTGGGAGTGAAGGCAGCCATATCAGACACCTTCGCTCCCAGCGACCATGCCTCAAAGCAGTGCTGCCCACTTCTTCTGGACAGCATCACTCCAAGGGTGACTGTATTGAGACTGGCTGTGGCAGAGGAGAAAGCCGCAGCCAGTCTTGGGGCAATTGCATACCTTAGAGTTATGCTGCCCTCTTTCTCGTAAGTGGGCACCATCACTCTGAGTGACTGACTGCTGTGGCCCTACTGCTGGCCGTTCCCCTCAGCCAGTGGCCAAAGGCTCTGTGGGCCCAATCACTGGAGAGGGGCAGCAGGCAGGAGGACCTGCCAACCACCCAGGGGAGACCCACAGTACCACATGGTACTGTGCAGCTCTATGGAGCTACACCATAGCTAGAGGGAAGTTCATCATCACATACATAAAGGGAACCAGACTGTATTGTCTTGTCACGCAAAGTTGGGTTTCTAGCTTGTGAACTTAACTCGAACTCATAACCACCAATTCCCACTTTTTCTCCAGCCACTGATCCTCAGTTGAACGTTGAACTACTCTCCACAACCTAACAATACCAATCTTGCCAATGGTATAAAATATTCAGTATCAATGAGAACAAAATACATCTGTTTTATATCATGGGCAAGAAGTCTGATATCTAGGCAGTCATTTTAGAAGACATCACCCTGGACCCCTACATTTTCCACCTATCTCAACCACAGTTGGGGGGCCTGCACCATGGTCCCAGTTCTAAACCCCCCCCCCCCGCAAACTGCTGTTAGCCATGGAGGCCAAATTTTTTTCCCATTAATCTCATGCTCTCTGATTCATAGCAGTGTCCAGCGGTACAATTTCAGGAAATCAGTGTTGGGGGTGGGGCAAAGGCTTAGATCATCTCCCACCACAGCTGCTTCTCTTGAGAGATGCAGCTCTCCTGTTTTTCTAATCACTCAGCTCCCTCATTAAGTCCAGTTTGGCCCTTACAATACTCCCATCTCTCATTTCTTCCACATTACGCAGTTTCGTTTCCATGATTCCTCTGAATTGTTTTGTTAAGGCCGAAGAAGCTTATTTATGAGTTACCCGGTTCCCTTAGGATCCCATCTGGTTCCACTCTCCTTACAAACAAAGTATGAAGAAATCCACATTGGCTGTTGGGTTTTTAATGACCAACTCAAGCCTTAAACTACTCTGGAGTACAGTCCAGGGGAATCCCGATTTCTTTACATCAACACATGAAATTTGGCCTCCAGGTTGCTGCACTGGCAAGGGCTTCACAAGAATCTCTATTCTGCTGGTTTGAACTGGGAGACCACACTGTCTTCAAATCTATACTTTGCAGTTTATGGTAGCCCTTTGGAGCTTGATCCTTGCACCAGCCTTGCTAACTAGGTCTCTGCCCTGACACCCAATAAATTATGTTGTCTTCAGCAGCAACAACCATTTTAATAGCTAGACACAGTGTCTACTATATGCAGGTGATGTCTGGGATGGGGGAATGCCAGGGTTAGTCAATTCATTTCTTCCTATTAATCACCCCCAGCCTTCCAATGGCCAAATATTTCACAACCAAAGTTGCAACCACAGCCTCAGAGAAGGGTTTGGTTCACAAAGCTTGAGTCCAACATTGTGTGTTATCTATCTTCACGCCCCAGTTTAATTTGAATCTTTTCTGGTAATGCAAAAATGAAAAAAAGAACCCACTGGTTTCACTGAAATTATTGGGAGCTTTTGCCAGGGACTTCCTGGAACTGGTACTAGATCCGTATATAAAAGCAGGCCATAGAAAGGAAAAAAATCAAGAGGGAGGGAAGGATAACAGCAGTACCGATTCCCTCCGTTCTTCAATACATCAGGAACTCAGAGGGTCTAAAGGTAAGACACTCTGTGTTGCCCTTTCTTACTTCACAATCTGGACCCTTCTTAAGGCAAATAATTAAGGGATTAGACATTCCAATGCCAGGTTAGGTGATGGGACCATTACTTACTGGTAGGGCATGTGCAGAAGATCTCCAATCTTTGACTTCTCCAAGAGCCCTGTCTGAAAAGTTAGAGAACTGCTGCCAGTCAATGCAGGTATCACTGAAGGAGATGGAGCAGTGACCCAATTTGGTTCAAGGCAGTTTCATATGTAGACGTGACTGCAGCCATTGGTATTTGCTCAGCACCAATCAGTGTTTAGCTTCAACCCAGGAGAACAAGTCTGCATGGACCAGCCTGCGGTTCTGCACTGCTATCTTTTTCTCTCTAACAAAGCTCCCATGGTTTTAACATTTGCACTATAGAAAGAAATTCACCAGGAGCTGGTCCTTCTTGACATGGAGGTGCTATGAGGGATGACGCTTCACCTGTTGAATTTTTGCTGCTCTGTTAAGGCACAGAAGCTTGCTGGGGAAAAATTAATAATATTAATTTCGGCCATTCAGCCCATGTGAAGCTCTTGACCGTGTTATTTTTACATGAGCTCAAGGGTCAGGTGTCGGAATTGTGATGCTTCCAATTCATTTTAGCTCTACAGCTAACAGTGCAAGTTCTTTGCATGCCTACTCAGAAATAAATGTAGGTGATTTCAATGGGACTTTCTCGACGCAGACTTTCCTGAGAGAAAACCCCATTGAAGACAATGGACTTGCTTCTAAGTAGATAAGCCTAGGATTCTGCTCTCAGTCCTGACCCTGCTCTACTTTGTTAGAGAAACAAGCTAACAGAGTTGATTCCTAGGAATGCAAGTAGTGACTGTAGCATTTGCTGAGTTCCAGCTGAGTGCTGGGTAGGGATGCCAAGTCCCTACCCTAAGCCAACCTGGAGCATCACTCTAATACAGTGATTTGCAACCTTTTTCATCTCATGGCACACTGACAAGGTACTAAAATGGTCAAGGCACACTACCAGTTTTTTGACAATTGACAAGGCACACCATGCTGCTGGTGGGGAGCTCACACCCCCATTGGCCCTTCTAATAAATGACCCTCCCCCAAACTCCTGCGGCGCACCTGGAGACCATTCGAGGCACATCAATGTGCCACGGCACAGTGGTTGAAAATAGCTGCTCTAATAACTATGCAGCTGGACGAGAGGATACTACTGTTACTTGTACCCAACTCCCACCATCTCCAGTGTCCATTATGGGGGGGGGGGAATGGATGATTGGGACAATGTCCTGCAGCTGTTGGATAGTTCCTCCCCCATCCCATCTGGAAAAAAAAGCAAACAAACCAAAAAAAGTAGCAGGTCATATTACATTTTTACAGTCACATCTGAGGTGAACAAGTTTTATCTATGCTGGGTGAGCTCCCAGCCATCTCTACCTGCAAATCCTAGGAAGAAAATCATGTTGATTTCAATTTGTCCTGTAGATGCCTGCATCTTACAAACCACTGGATGGTTAGTCCGGAGATTGGGGCTAGCAAAGAAATTCTCTGTACCTTAAGCAAGTTTGTAAACCCAGTCCCAGGTTTTCTCAAATCTTGAGGTTCCTCTGTAGGGGTAAAAAAAAAAAAAGAATTTCAAGAGAGGCAAAAGGAGTTTTGATTAGGTTAACAACATTTCTTAAGGAGGAGGTTATTCACCTCAAAGAGCAAGCCTGAATCTGAGTTGCATCAAAAATATATCTGCCTCTCTCATGGGCATCTGAGTTTTAGTTTTGTATTTTATTTTCATGCCATTCATATAATAGCCAAACAGCTTTCACAAACTATTTAGATGGCAAACTACAAATGACATATCCCAAGGGGTTGTGTATGTGTGTGCCTGCCTGCCTGCCTGCCTGCCTGCCTGCCTGCCTGCCTGCCTATCTATCTATCTATCTATCTATCTATCTATCTATCTATCTATCTATCTATCTATCTATCTATCTATCTATCTATCTATCTATCTATCTCTGCTTTAATAAGCCATTTCAGTGTGTGTGAAATCAGGGCCACATAGGCGTGTCTGCCTGCCTAATAGTGAACAATCAACACTGCCATACTTTCCATGTCTGTCTAATCTTATTAACATTGCAACATTTGTCCGGGTTGTGACTCAGTTTTGAATCTAAAAAGAGAACATTGAAATTCTCAGGTTAGCTTAAAGTTGATTATTTCCTGAGACTATATTTTTCTGATATTTTTTTTTTTTCCCTGGGGAGTTCAGCCCAGTCTCATCCTGTGCAAGAGAAACTGATGCATATTTATACAGATATTTTTGCAACCAGGAAAGTGGAATGATTTGGGACAGGGACAACAGAGGAGGCCTGTTTGACTTATGTCCACCTGCCCGGATTCATTCAATATGCTGTAAAAATTGGCTAAGGAAATGCTGTTCAGGGCATGATGATTTGTCTAAGATGTGTCTGTTTGCAATATGCAAAGGATTATTCCTTAGTTACCAAGAATTGAGGATACAATCACTTGCACACTTGATTATGCAGGGGATGGACAGAGTGGATAGAGAGATGCTCTTTACACTCTCACATAACACCAGAACCAGGGGACAGCCACTAAAATTGAGTGTTGGGAGAGTTAGAACAGGCAAAAGAAAATATTTCTTTACTCAGCGTGTGGTTGGTCTGTGGAACTCCTTGCCACAGGGTGTGGTGATGGCACCTGGCCTGGACGCCTTTAAAAGGGGATTGGACAAGTTTCTGGAGGAAAAATCCATTACGAGTTACAAGCCATGATGTGTATGTGCAACCTCCTGATTTTGGAAATGGGCTATGTCAGAATGCCAGATGCAAGGGAGGGCATCAGGATGAGGTCTCTTGTTGTCTGGTGTGCTTCCTAGGGCATTTGGTGAGCCGCTGTGAGATACAGGAAGCTGGACTAGATGGGCCTATGGCCTGATCCAGTGGGGCTGTTCTTATGTTCTTATGAGAGCACATTCCCATTGGACCAGGGATGTGTGGTCAGGGGAGGCAGAGCCTCCCCCTGCCCTGTCAAGTTCAGCCTCCCTTGTGATTGTGCATGTCTCTAAATGGTTGCACAATCACCAGGGAGGGCTGAGATGTGGCTGCTACAAGCTATAGTCTTTCCAAGATCTGATTGCCCAGGAGCTGGGGCTTCCGGAAAGCCCCCAGCCCCCTTTGCAGCATGACATCACCCTGGAGCTCTGCACACTCCCCAGGCCTTGGACCTCCCCGCACTTCATTGAACTGAATGGGATTGACTCACAAACACATGACGGATTAAAGCTTTCCCATCAGGCAGGCTAAAGCTGAAATTGGTCCAATTGTTCTCAAACTCAGGTTTGACCTGATGACTTATGAAACCCCATGCCAATATTTTCATCTGTTGTGGATGGGGGGGAGGGGCTATCCTCTTTGAAGGACCAGTCTAACGCCCAGCCTTCTTTTGCAGCCTCTGTTAACATGCTCCTATCAAGGATGCAGGTGATCCACCTTTGGACCAGGTTCTGTGTACTCTGGGGTGAGTATTCAGCAGCTCCGTGGATCATGTTCATTAGCCTCTTTATAGGGAATTCAAGGAGGATGGTTAAATTGGACAAGAAACAGAGCTTAGTGCTTGAGGGCCTCTGTAAAATCAATCCTACATTCTTTTTCTTCCCAAACTGGGAATAGGCCTGAGAATCCTGGCTGCAGATACAGAAGCTTCTTGCCAAATCAAAGATCCACCAATCTGCACAACTCTGGTAGGCTGTTCAACACATTCAGAAAAGACTGGAGAATATTTGTTGCCTGTACTGAGTAGAGGGTTGGACTTGATGAACTCTTAAGAGCCCTCTCTAATAAACTAGGATTCCATCTTTGCCCACTGAGCGGTAGCAGCCAGGGCCTCTGAGAGGTCATTTTATCGGGGGGTACAAAGTTTCTTTTGGGCCCCTTCCTTTCTCCATTTTCATATGATCACTGGATTATAATTTCTACAAATTAAGATATATAAAACTATTGGTTGGCAACCTTCAGTCTCGAAAGACTATGGTATAAGCCTACAGCACCCAGTATTCCCAGGCGGTCTCCCATCCAAGTACTAACCAGGCCTGACCCTGCTTAGCTTCCAAGATCAGACGAGATTGGGCATGTGCAGGGTAACAGTTGCTGCTTGCACAAAACGTGAATGTCAGCCTTCACACAATTTATGCAAGCATTTTCTGAAATTCCAGGAAATTTCTGGCTCCCTTCCTTTGTCTCCCAGGTCCACTTTTTCACCCAGGTATGATGCAGCTCCTGCATTTCCCCCCCCACCATGGGATCTGACAAGACAAGAAAATGTAAGATCCCAGAAAATTTTTGCCCTCCCCTCCTTTAGCTCTTGGACCCCCTTTATGACCTTTGACCTGGGTGCAATTTACCCCCTGCACTCACCTCTCACGAGCCCTGGAAGCAGCTCTCCAGAAGATCACTGATCTTAAGACTTCTTACATTCAGAGCACTAAGCTATGCCACCCCTTCTGTGTATGCCTAGTGCTTACTCCAGTCTCTCCCTCTTCAAACCTTCTCCTGTTTTGCTTCTCCATATCAACCATTTAAAGCATATGAACAGCCAAAGCAAATTCTTCCCACCCATCCGCCCACACACTGCATTAACCCAGCGTGTAATTAGTTTGTGGAACTCCTTGCCACAGGATGTAGTGATGGCATCTTGCCTGGATGCCTTTAAGAGGGGATTGGACAAATTTCTTGAGGAAAAGTTCGTGACAGGTTACAAGTCATAGTCGGTATGTGTAAGCTCTTAGTTTTAGAGGCAAGCTGCCTCTGATTGACAGATGCAGGGGAGGGCACCAGAATGCACGTCTCTTGTTATCTGGTGTGCTCCCTGGGGCATTTGGTGGGCCACTGTGAGATACAGGAAGCTGGACTAGATGGGCCCTTGGCCTGATCCAGTGGGGCTGTTCTTATGTTCTTATTAATAAGAAATTCTCAAGTTAGCTATTGTTGACTTCAAATAGCTTTCTCCGCCTGATTTGCTAGACCAAATTTGGAAAAGCCCATCTGAGAATGGAAAATGAGTTCCTTTCCCCACGCTGCTCAGAAAACAAGCATACTCACATTAATATCCTACTTTTAAAACAAAACGCAATGTTTAATTGAATATCTTTAAAAAATATGTTTTTCCTCTCTCTCTCTCTCTCTCTCTCTCTCTCTCTCTCTCTCTCTCTCTCTCTCTCTCTCTCTCTCTCTAGGGATTTTGTATGGTCCTTCCTTGGTGATGTTCAACACGCTCCCCGTCACGGCTTCCTTAAGCCATTCTGGAAAAGAATTTGTCACAGGTTTCATGCAGAATGGCTTGCCACGAACAGTCCAGGGGGATCTCAAACTGTTAATCACAGGCTATGCTCCTAACACATCCATCGCTATTTCCATGAAGCAGCCCTCTCTAAGAGTAGGGGCCACAGTGAATGCTGGCCAAACCATATCGGTGACAATCCCGCCAGAAGCAGAGATGAGCGGAAGCTCTCTGTTTGACAACACGCTCATCATTCGGGCTGACAGAGATATTTCCATCCTCTCCCTCAGCTACAAACCCCACACGGCCGGCACTACCGTTGTCTACCCCGTGACAAGCTTAGGGACAGAGTATTATGTTGTCACTCCAAATGTGGGCACAGACAACTACAGAGAGCTTGCCATCATAGCCTGGACAGAACCCACATCAGTTGATGTCTATTTGAAAGGAGCAGTTATATTTCAAGGAAGATCTCATCCCCGGGGAAGCAAACTCTCCCTTGTACTTCAACCATATCAAGCTGTTCAGCTACAAAGTTCAGTGGACCTCTCCGGTACTAAAATAGTCTCCCAGAAACCCGTTGCCGTTTACAGTGGACACACATGTGTCTCTAGACAAATCCAGTGTGACCACGTTTCTGAACAGCTCTTGCCCGTTTCCAGCTGGGGAACCAAGTTCATCGTCCCCTCTTTACCCTTTAATACGGATTATGACATTGTCTTTGTTTCCACTTCCGAAAAGACTCGAGTGGACGCTCAGGTTGGACACAGCAAGAGCAGCCGGAATTTACCCGCTGCCCGAGCAGTGCTCTATGGCATTCAAGGCACATCTGCCATGTCCCTCTCAGCAAGTTCTGGCATCCAAGTCACCTTCTTCTGCGATGGTGGTACCCATGGGAACCTCAAATATGATCCGTTCTTCATGACAATTCCTGACATCTCTAGCTATTGCCAGGCCTACCACATCCATGCGCATGAACAATTTGAAAATTATGCACTGATCATTGCCAAAACTTCAGAGTCTTCTGGGATCACCTTAGATAAGAGACTACTTCATAGTCTCCAATGGAACATTGTTCCTGGCACGGAATACTCCTGGGCTTCACACAGCTTAGGATATGGATATGCAGTCCACATCATAGAGCATGCCAGCTCCCCATTTGGGCTTCTGAGTGTTGGCATTGGAAATCAGAAGGCATATGGCTCTCCTGCTGTTTGTGCCCCTGGTAAAGATAAGATTTGTTGTTCCTTCCCTATTACATAGATGTCCCTTTACATAGAGGTCTACCTTATACTAGGGCATTGGTCTATCTGGTTGAGTAGATCTACACAGTTATCCAGGGTTTTAAAGCAAGGACCCACTCTCTGCCCTACTTGGAGGTGCCAGGGATTGATTCCAAGAGCTTTCAAAATGCAAAACAGATGCTCTATCACTGAGCTTTGGTCTGCCCCCTTCCTTTTGCATCTTGTAACCAATCACCTGAACCTCCCATGAAGACAATAGCCTTCTCTGATATTGTTCTACAGCAAACCAATCAAAGGCAACAGACCTCCACCTTGCCCTGTTTTGTGAGCTTCCCAAAGGAATCTGGGTGACCATGACTGCAAACACAACACTAGACTAGATGGACCTAGGATTGTTCCAACAGGGATTGGATTGTTCCAACAGGCCTCTTATAAGCACCCCAGAATGTATTGCTGGAGAAGGTCAATTCATATATCCCATTGGTAGGTTCACGTTTTTTTGAAATGACTGATCAAGTGTAGGTTTGGAAACAGGTTTGGAAACAGGTTTGGAAACAAATGGATCCTGCAGGTACATCGCATCAAAGAGTCATATGGATTAAAGTTATGTTTAGGGCCAAATTAGACATTGCACTAAACTTGACATGGTCTGTTTTCCCTCCTGTAAAATAGTGCACGGGGGGGGGGGGGTGTGTGTGGCAAAACTGGACAAAACCATGCTGGGAGGTGGAGGAGGAGGCTTTAGCCCAGGGGTGCTCAATAGGTGGATCGCGATCTACCGGTAGATCGCGAGGCAAAATGAGTAGATCGCGGAGCCCTGTCTCTCCAAACTGTTAATATGTCAGTTTCGTCTAGTGACTAGACAAAACTGACATATTTAGCTGACACTAAACCTGAAACTGACACTTTAGCTGCTCTTCAGGCATGCAGCAACAAAACTGACGAAACTGACTAGACTCCAGCAGGGGCTCCATACATTAAAGGGGGTGTCTGTCAGACGCTTCCTTCCCCCCTGGTAGATCTCCGGGCCTTGCTGGGTTTCAAAGAAGCTCTAGAGCCAAAAAAGTGTGAGCACCCCTGCTTTAGCCCTTTACCCCACTGTAGTTTCAAACTGCATACACTATGTAAAATAGGGAAATAAAGCTCCCATTGAAATCCAACGGGACCTTTCCCTTACTGAAAATAGCACAAGGAGGCTTGCAATTGGGATTGGAACAACAGAGGAGGTACCGTCCTAAGACTTCCTCCATCCCACCATGGTTTGTCCAGTTTTGCTCCCCCCCATGCACTATTTAAAGAGAAGGCCCAGATGACATTATTCATTTAGAGGTATGTCAACTTTGGCTTGAAATGTAGAAGACTATATCCTTCGTGTTGCTCTTTGGGCAGTGGTTGTCAAACTTTTGACACCGGGACCCGCTTTTTAGAATCTGAATCTGTAAGGACCCACTGGAAGTGATGTCATGACAGGAAGTGACATCATCAAGCAGGACATTTTTTAACAATCCTAGGCTACAATCCTACCCACACATTTCCAGGAGTAAGCCCCATTGTTAAAAGCTTCTACAGAGTAGCCTGTTAAATGTACAGATCTGTAACATTTTCCCAAATACAGCCATATACCATGGCAGCATCAAGTCTAATATATTAAAAATAAAATATTGAAATGAATGGGGACCCACCTGAAATTGGTTCACGACCCACCTAGTGGGTTCCAACAGACAGTTTGAAAAACACAGTCTTAGGGTATAGCTGGGAATGAGACTCTGCCAATTTCATCAGTCTAAGGCTACTTAGGTAGGGGGAATCCAAAACTGTGTGATTTTTTTCGGGGGGGGGGGGAAGCACTCTCTTCCCATACTGTCTATCAAAACTCACCTAAAATCATTCAGTCTTTTTTCTTCTCCTCCCAGATCCCTGCAAACTGCTACAATGCCGGACGAAGGAAAGATGCGAGATGCAGAATGGACAACCAACTTGCATTCACGAATACATGGGAACCTGTCAAGGCTCCACAGCCCAGAGTTTCCAGACATTTGATGGTTTCTTTGTGGAGTTCCAAGATTCTTGCACCTACACCATTGCCCAGTACTGTGGCAGTGACCCCAGCCTGGTGCCTTTCACAGTTGAAGAGAAGAACAGCAACACAGAGAGCGAGGACTCCTCCAAGCCACAGCTAACCCACATCAAAGCATATGGCCACAGCATCACCATCACCAGGGGAGAAAATGCCCAAATCACGGTCAGTTCCTTGGTTTGCAGCGTTACCATCAGTAACCAATAGGGTGAGAAGTAGGAGGTCTGGTCTAGAGGGTAGAGCCTCAATTAGCCTGAAGATAAACATCAGAAGGTCGCCAGTTCGAGGACACCGGCAGCTCCCTGAAGGGCTGAGAATGGCGAGACCTTGAAGCAGCTGACAAGCCCAGCTGAGTGATTCCACCTGCTCTTGGTGTGAGCAAGAAGCGTCTTGGCTGCCCTCCATGTGAGAGATGGAGCTGCTTGTCAGCCTGTGTGGGAGAACTGGAGGCCAGAAGTGAGACCAAACCAGGAAGATCCATTCTGAAATGTTGTTGGTTCTTGAAAGAGAGAACCTCTATGATTGTAAAAATCCCCTTGAGGGATTTAGAAACGCCTGCCTATGTAAACCGCCTTGAATAAAGTCAGAGGAGTAATCCCATGACCAGAAAGTATTAAAATACCTAGAAGTACAAAGTTGGCCTAACGTAGTAGTTCCCAAACTTTTTAGAGGATCTAGAACAGGTGTGGAGGATCCAGATGTGGCCCGCAGCAAGCCTCTATCTGACCTGTGGTCAGCGTCTGGTTCCCGAGAGCCTCTAGCACAGTTGACTAAACACGACTAGACCTATGCCTGAAAGGTGGGGGAATGGGGTTCCATTTAAGTGTGTGCTTTATTCCTGTGGTATGTATTGGTGCTTGGAGAAATCCTGGAAATTTGAGCCCATTTGTTTATTCATTCATCTAAGTTCCATTTTGAATGTATTTATTTAAATTTTATATTTAAATTTTTTTTTTTCCTGGCCCTCAACACTGTACCAGTTCATGTAACTCAGCAGTGCTGGCAACCTTCAGTCTCGGAAGACTATGGTATCGCGCTCTGGATGGTGGTTCTGGCACAGCGTCTAGTGTGGCTGAAAAGGCCGATTTGGGAGTGACAATCCCTTCCACACTGGGAGCAAGTGCAGTCTGTCCCTGGTCTGTCTCCCTGGCTGTGGGCCTTCCTTCTTTGCCTCTTTGCCTCAGCCTGTTGGCCAAGTGTCTCTTCAAACTGGGAAAGGCCATGCTGCACAGCCTGCCTCCAAGCGGGCCGCTCAGAGGCCAGGGTTTCCCACTGGTTGAGGAAACCCTGGCCTGGACTGTGATAATCCCTTCCACACTGGGAGCAAGTGTAGTCTGTCCCTGGTCTGTCTCCCTGGCTGTGGGCCTTCCTTCTTTGCCTCTTTGCCTCAGCCTGTTGGCCAAGTGTCTCTTCAAACTGGGAAAGGCCATGCTGCACAGTCTGCCTCCAAGCGGGCCGCTCAGAGGCCAGGGTTTCCCACCTGTTGAGGTCCACTCCTAAGGCCTTCAGATCCCTCTTGCAGACAACACTAAAAATCTCATACAACAGAAAGCAGGGCTCTGACAAAGCCAGGGACCACAAATGTGTGGCCACAAAAATCTATTTTCAATGCCAATATTTATAACCAAAGGAAAAGAATATTATTTATTATAAGAACCTCAAAGCATGTGCAGAATGCCTTTCACTCAACACTGAAAAATCAGAGGCATTGGGTCTACAGGAAAGCTTTCTCCAGTCTGAGGGTACATCTTCCAGCCCACCTTAGCCTTTTGTACCTAGAGATGTTCACCAATAATAAATAGGGTTTGCTTGCAATGAGAATGAAAATGTATCTGAAAGTTTTGTGATCTTTCTTTTCCCTTTCCTTCCCCTTCTTCTCTTTATTTTTCTTTCATTCACTTCTTAGGTGGATGGGGTGGCTGTCAGTATCCCAGCCATTCTGGAGGATGGAAAAATCAAAGCCTCCTTACAAAGTGGACAGCCGGCCATTCAGACAAGTTTTGGCCTTCAGGTGATGTACGACAATGAAGGGACCCTAATCGTGACTCTCGCCAGCAGCTACTATGGAGCCACTTGTGGGCTCTGCGGGAATTTCAATGAAGAATCCAATGATGACATAACTTATCTCAACGGCACCCAAGCTTTCTCCATCATGGATTGGGCCAGTAGCTGGAAAGTCCGTGATCACGATCCAGCCTGCTCTGATCTTTGTAAGTGAAACTGCTTAGCCTGTGACGATGGACAGGAGGAAGTCTAAGGCAGTGACAAATATTGTGGGGTTAGCAAAGCTTCAGGGGGTACTTTTCAAGGCATGTCACCCAACCCCATAGGCCCCCCAGATAATGTAATGTATAGAATGTGTTTAAATAGAGCGATCAAGGGCACTTTGTATGAAACAATGGAGGTTTATGCTACAGATTTATGCATACCCTGCATGCAACAGGGCAACATCTTAGATGAATGGAGAGCAACATGTGGTGAACACATCCAGTCTGCCCACTGGAACTCTCTTGTCCATCTCGGAAGTACCAGGCTGAATGGGATGGCCAGATTTTTTTCTTGTCTCTGTCTGGGCAAGGGAGGAGAGAAGGAGGAGCCCAATGGAGAGGGGTTGCATAGGCAAGGGGGCTAAGAGGTGGGCAAAGCAGAGAAGAGGCGTTTCCTTGCGATAGAAGAGGAACGCCTTCCAAACTTATGGCTCATTTGAAATGACAGACTTCAGCACGTCACCGACGGCAGATGGGATGGGAACATCAGGGAAGGGTGAATGAGAACTCTGAGACATACCCTGACCCCACCAGCACTCCATTTAGTCCGTGGAGCTGTGCTGACCCGTGGCTTTGCTCACTTTTGGGGAAGACTCTAACTTGAGCCAAAGGGATTCGAAAAATGGCCCCAGAAAAGTTGCAGAGGCTGCCCATTCTGATTTGCTTGCAACTTGAGTTGGGGGGGGCAGGGACTCTGCACTCGACTTGAACCTGGGGGTGTTACCTCCGGCACATTCGCGGCAAGCAAGCAAATGTTCGGCACTCAGTTGTTGAATGGAACAGCAGTGCGTGTAAAAGATGAAAAGAGGTTACCGTCTCAGTCAGCCCCTTGGTTCATCTGGGTCAGTATGTCCAAACAGACTGTCAGTGGTTCTTTAAGGTTTTGGTGGGGGGGAGGTTCAGAGAGGCCAAGGATCAAACCTGGGCTTTTCTACAGCAAAGCATGTGCTCAGCATCTATTACATGACCCTTCCCAATCTATAGAACTACAGTATAGAGCAGGGGTGCCCAAACCCCGGCCCTGGGGCCATTTGCAGTCCTCAAGGCCTCTCAATGCAGCCCTCAGGGAGCCCCCAGTCTCCAATGAGCCTCTGGCCCTTCAGAGATTTGTTGGAGTCCACACCGGCCCGACGCAACAGCTCTCAGCGTGAGGGCAACCGTTTGATCTCTCATGTGAGCTGTGGGATGAGGGCTCCCTCCACTGCTTGTTGTTTCATGTCTGTGGTGCAGTAGCAGCAGCAAAGGAAAGGCCAGTCTTGCTTTGTGCAAGGCCTTTTATAGGCCTTGAGCAATTGCAAGACCTGCATTCATTCATATAAGCTCATTTTTAATATATTCATTTATGTAAACTTATGTAAATTTATTCAAATTTTAAATGTAAATTAATTCTTTTTTCCCCTGGCCCCCGACACAGTGTCAGAAAGATGATGTGGCCCTCCTGCCAAAAACTTTGGACACCCCTGGTATAGAGTTTGAGTCCTAATTCTGCCTCTTGCTTGCCTTTATAAACTCTAAAACTGTAACTGACTGCAAGTATCACACCCGGCAACAGACAATGTCAAAATCTGTTTCTTTCAAAGAAAAACAGCACACACAAAATATTGTGGCACTTTGCCTAGTCTACAGATACATTTCAATGGCTTATAAAATCTCATCCCTACTTCCCTCCTAATAGCAGCACTTACCTGCCCGGAGAACAGCCACTACGAAGCCTGCGGAAGTGCCTGCCCGGCTACCTGCTCGAATCCGTCAGCCCCCTCTACTTGCCGCAAGCCCTGTGTGGCAACCTGTCAGTGTGAGGACGGCTATGTCTACGGCGACGACGGGTGTGTGCCCATCGACAGCTGTGGCGCGGGCTATGTAGAAAACACCATCATGCCCGGGGAAGAGTTCTGGGCTGACGAGCACTGCCAGGCTCGCTGCAAGTGGGAGCTCAGCTTGGGTCAAGTGAACTGCTGGAAGGCTAGCTGCAAAGCCGATGAAAAGTGCGCTGTCGTGAACGGTGTGCGACGCTGCCAGGGAGCGACTTCTTCCGCCTGCCCTGAGAACAGCCACTACGAAGCCTGTGGGAGTGCCTGCCCGGCTACCTGCTCCAACCCATCAGCCCCCTCTGCTTGCCACAAGCCCTGCGTGGCAGCCTGCCAGTGCAACGACGGTTACGTCTACAGTGACAACAGGTGCGTCCCCATTGACAGCTGTGGCGCCGGCTATGTAGAAAACCCCATCAAGCCCGGGGAAGAGTTCTGGGCTGACGAGCACTGCCAGGCTCGCTGCAAGTGGGAACCCAGCTTGGGCCAAGTGAACTGCTGGAAGGCCAGCTGCAAAGCCAACGAAAAGTGCGCTGTCGTGAACGGCGTGCGACGCTGCAAAGGAACCACTTATTTCACCTGCATAGGAACCGGAGACCCTCATTACACCACCTTCGACGGCAGGAAGTACGACTTCCAGGGAACCTGCATTTATCAGATGGCAAAGGTTTGCTCCGAGGACTCCACCCTCACCCCGTTTTCGGTCATGGTGGAGAACAACAACCGAGGGAGCAAGCTGGTGTCCTTCACCAAAGTGGTGACCCTGGAGGTCTACAACATGACCATCAGCCTGAGCCAAGAGTATCCACGCAAGATTCAGGTACAGGTGCTGGGCGATGGGGAAGTGTGGGGGAGGTCCCTAAAATAATGGGCACTGCAGGCAGATTTCCAGGCATAAAACTGTTTGTGGGGTAATCAGCTAATAACCATTGGCCTTTTATTTGCTCCTCAAGGCCATATGTCATCCCCCCCCCCCCACAATTAATCTCATTTTAAACAGGCATGTAGGTAAAGTCTTTATTTTGAAAAGTATAAAGGGAAGTGCTTTTCTTTCTGCCATGACGTGGACATCATGGATCAGGAAACAGCTGCATAGATCTGTGACCCAGCCCATGAAAGACATTCACACAAGACACTACAAAATGTATGTTTTGCTTTCTGGGCAATTGACCTGGGTGCGGGTAACATGAGATGTGATAACCCACAAGCAGCACAGTCCTATGCGTGTCTACTCAGAAATCCCACCATGTTCAATGAGACTTTTTCCCAGGAAAGTATGTATAGGATTGAGGCCCAAGAGTTGCACCCACTGAATTATTTGTGCCAAACCTGCAGGTCACACTTATCAGGCTGGCTCCAGTAAAACCATGACAATTGGAGACATTTTAGTTAAGGTGGGCAGGGAACCCCACTGATGGGGTTTACTCAGCGTGTGGTTGGTCTGTGGAACTCCTTGCCACAGGGTGTGGTGATGGTATCAGGCCTGGACGCCTTTAAAAGGGGATTGGACAAGTTTCTGGAGGAAAAATCCATTACGGGTTACAAGCCATGATGTGTATGTGCAACCTCCTGATTTTAGAAATGGGCTATGTCAGAATGCCAGATGCAAGGGAGGGCACCAGGATGAGGTCTCTTGTTATCTGGTGTGCTCCCTGGGGCATTTGGAGGGCCGCTGTGAGATATAGGAAGCTGGACTAGATGGGCCTATGGCCTGATCCAATGGGGCTGTTCTTATGTTCTTATGGTTTTTCCTCCTGTTTTGCAGGTCAACGGAGTCTTCGTAGACTTGCCGTTCTCCTACGGAAATAAACTGAAGGTCTACATCAGTGGAGTCCATGGCTTCATCAAAACAGACTTTGATCTGAGAGTCAGCTTTGACTGGTACAGTTACGCTCGGGTCATTATTCCCAATACTTACGCCAACGCCATCTGTGGTCTCTGCGGCAATGCCAACCAAGATCCCAGCGATGACTTTATCATGGCAGACGGAACTGAGGCGACGGATGAAATCCAATTTGCCGACAGCTGGAAGTTGAAGGATGTCCCAGGCTGCTCTGCGGGGTGCACTACCGACTGCCCGGTGTGTGAGAAAGCACAGAAACAAATCTATGCAGGGGAAGGGTACTGTGGGATCCTCATTAAAAAGGATGGACCATTCAGGCAGTGTCATGAGGCCATTGACCCAACACCTTACCTTGATGACTGTGTGTTTGATACCTGCCAGTATAAGGGTCACCACGACACTCTGTGCAGCGCCATCAGTGCCTATGCAACAGCCTGCCAAGCTCAGAGCGTCCCAATCAGGCAGTGGAGGTCAGCCTCCTTTTGCGGTAAGTGTTTGTTCCAAATTTTAAGATTTATTTTCTCTATAAAATATGTTCAGCATACAAGTCTTCGCCAAGGGCTGCCTCCTTCCCTCTTATATGTGCGCAAGAATTTTCAATGTGACCATATTCAGTGCATTCTGTCACCTAGATCAGCCATTTTCAACCACTGCTCCACTCCACTCCAGTCTACACCTGCAGTATTGTGTCCAATTCTGGTCGCCGCATCTCAAAAAAAACATAGTGGAGATGGAAAAGGTGCAAAAGAGAGCGACTAGGATGATTATGGGGCTGGGGCACCTTCCTTATGAGGAAAGGCTATAGTGTTTGGTCCTCTTCAGCCTAGAAAAGAGGTGCCTCAGGGGGGACATGATTGAGACATACAAAATTATGCAGGGGATGGACAGAGTGGATAGGGAGATGCTCTTTACACTCTCACATAACACCAGAACCAGGGGACATCCACTAAAATTGAGTGTTGGGAGAGTTAGAACAGACAAAAGAAAATATTTCTTTACTCAGTGTGTGGTTGGTCTGTGGAACTCTTTGCCACAGGATGTGGTGATGGCGACTGGCCTGGATGCCTTTAAAAGGGGATTGGACAAGTTTCTGGAGGAAAAATCCATTACGGGGTACAAGCCATGATGTGTATGTGCAACCTCCTGATTTTAGAAATGGGCTATGTCAGAATGCCAGATGCAAGGCAGGGCACCAGGATGAGGTCTCTTGTTATCTGGTGTGCTCCCTGGGGCATTTGGTGGGCCGCTGTGAGATACAGGAAGCTGGACTAGATGGGCCTATGGCCTGATCCAGTGGGGCTGTTCTTATGTTCTTAACTACAATTCCCAGGAAGCCTTGCAGGTCTCTTGTTATCAGGTGTGCTCCCTGGGGCATTTGGTGGGCTGCTGTGAGATACAGGAAGCTGGACTAGATGGGCCTATGGCCTGATCCAGTGGGGCTGTTCTTATGTTCTTATGTACTGCACCATGGCACAATGGTGTGCCGCGAATAGTCTGTAGGTGTGCCACGGGAGTTTGGGGGAGGGTCATTTATTAGCAGGGCCATTCGGGGATGTGAGCCCCCCCCCCACCAACAGCATGGTGTGTCTTGTCAATTGTCAAAAAACTGATGGTGTGCCTTGACAATTTTAGTGCCTTGTCAGTGTGCCATGAGATGAGAAAGGTAGACAATCACTGACCTAGGCTGCAACGTCCTCAGGTTGTCTCAGGGCAAGCCTTACCAGATTTCTCCCCCCCCCCTTTTCTCTTTCCAGCTCCTCCCTGCCCACGTCACACCCACTATGAAATCTGTGGAAGCGGCTGCCCTCCCACTTGCCATGGCCTCGCAGTTCCAGACATTTGTGAATCTTCATGCGTCGAAGGGTGTTTCTGCGACTCTGGGTTCATCCTCAGCGGAGACCAGTGTCTCCCCATTTCAGAGTGCGGCTGCGTGTACCAGGGCAGATATTACAAGAAGGGGGAGCAGTTCTACCCCAGCTCCTCCTGCGAGGAGAAATGCCATTGCCTGCACAATCGCACCGTCGAGTGCCAGGCGTTCTCTTGCAGAGCTCACGAGGAGTGCCGAGTGAAGAATGGCATCCAAGCCTGCCATCCTGTGGGATATGGAACAATGGTAGCTTCTGGAGACCCTCATTACACTTCCTTTGATGGACAAAGTTTTGATTTCCATGGCACTTGCTCTTACATCTTGGCCAAAGTCTGCAGCAAGGATCCTCACCTAGTGAACCTGACGGTGTTAGTGGACAACGAGAAATCGGATGATGGCCGTTCAACTCTAACGAGAACGGTTGTGATCTCTCTTCATGGATACACCATTGTCCTTGAACGAGGCATGAAGTGGAAGGCTACGGTAGATTCCTATTTCATCTGTGTGACCAAGCTTGGTGTTGAATCACCACGGTGAAATACATTTGTATGGATGAATGGATGGGTTGGTGGGTGGGCAGTGATGGATGGATGGATGGATGGATGGATGGATGGATGGATGGATGGATGGATGGATGGGTGCATGTGTGTTATCAGAAACTAATTCCTCATATTGGTGTTGGCGCAGGTGGATGGAGAGCTCAATACTTTGCCAATGAATACGGCCGATGGGAAAGTGTGGATCAACCAGGAAGGGAACAATATCATTATCCAGTCATCTTTTGACCTCTCAGTCCTTTATGACACTGCCTCCTACGTCCGTGTCACCGTACCTAACACCTACCAGGGACAGATGTGTGGCCTGGGTGGCAACTTCAATGGTGACAAGAGTGATGATTTCATGATGCCCAATGGAAAAGTCACCCCAAGTTTGGAAGAATTTGGGGCCTCTTGGAAGGTCTCTGATGATGACTCCGGATGCACTGATGGCTGCGGCGAGGAATGCCCCACCTGCAATACAGCCCAGACAATGTCATATGAGTCCGAGGATTCCTGTGGCATGATCCCGTCCAGGTCAGGCCCATTCAAAGACTGTCACTCCTTGGTGAACCCTGCAGAACCCTTCAAGAATTGCCTACATGATATGTGTGTCCACAGCGGAAGAGATGAAACCCTCTGTCATAGCCTTCAGGCCTACGTGGCTGCCTGCCAAGTGGCTGGAGGGAAGGTTGGAGCCTGGAGAACAAGCTCATTCTGTCGTAAGTTTGCAAATACATCTACATCAGCCATGATGCTATTTGCCTGATTTCCCGAGCCACTGTAATGTCACACAAGCACTTCTCAAATCAGTACATAACCCACCCACCTAATATGATCTGCGGTTAGATTGTATATGTCTCATTTGTAGGACTTATCGATAGTTGGCAAGTGTGTGACTATTCCAGGGATGTGCAGAAAAGCCCTGAAAAGTCCTATAGAAACTCATTTGGCTTCCCTTGAAAAATCTCAGATGTTTTGCCTTGGGAGAAACTCTGAAATTTGCCTCCAGTTTCACTGGGTGTGAAACTTCACTTCCATTGTCCAAAATGGGATGGACAAAGATGTCTTTACCTTCTAATCAGGAGTACCATCATGTCTAGGAGAAACTGTTCCTTAGCTTTCCAAAGACTATGAAGGTTTCGCAATATCCAAATTAAATTTAAAATAGAACTTCTCAATAAATGGTTAAAAGTCCATTTTGGTTAGAGCTCTAAATTTATTTATCTTTCACATTTTTATACTGCCCTTCCTCCCAATTGCTCAGGGCAGTGTACACAGCTGCTGCCCTCCTTTTGTCCTCACAACAACCCTGTGAGGTAGGTGAGAGGAAAGTGACTGGCCTAAGGTCACCCAGGAAACTTCATGGCTGAGGGGGAATTTGAACCTGGATCTTCCAGGTCTAAGTCCACCTCCCACAAGGTTAGACATGTTGCTTGAAGCCAAGACAGTCACATTAAAAACAGTAACCCATTTTCAATTCTGCTCCTTCACCCTGTAACATTTGGCTCAATCCATCCATGTCATTTCCTTGCCGAGTAATGGTTCTAGGTAAGTTGAACTAAATGTTACACGAAAGATGGAGGGGAAAGAACTTGTCACAAAGCTGTTGGTTTGGGCAGCAATATAGTGTGAAACATATATTTCAAAGAGGTTGAAGACACACTCCTGAGTTATTGAAATGATGGGATGTGAATTGAAGCAAAATGAAGATATATCTAATCATAAAACAATCAAATATAATTTGTAAATGAAGCTGGTTTGATGAGTCCATGCAGCCTGATGACTCCAATATAAGATTCAACATCTTCAGCTATTTTATCCCTACATCTCTCTCTCTCTCTCTCTCTCTCTCTCTCTCTCTCTATATATATATATATATATATATATATATATATATATATATATATATATATATATATATATTTTCAGAGGGGAGGGGTCTTAGAATCACACTTGAGAGAGAGTCAATTCACCACAGGCCACTAAACTTTATGCTCAAGCTGGAATTTGAACCTGAGTCTCATCTAATCATCTCTCCTATTACATCACAATACCAGTTTTAAAGATGCACATGCCTGCTCTTGTCTGATCTCGGAAGCTAAGCAGGGTCAGGCCTGGTTAGTACTTGGATGGGAGACCGCCAGGGAATACTGGGTGCTGTAGGCTTATACCATAGTCTTTCAAGACTGAAGGTTGCCAACCATTGCATCACATTAGCTTTTGACATCCAGGATGGTAGAAAAGGGGGGGGGATGTACCATTCAATTTTTGATTCTTCTGATCTTCTTATCTCACTCATGTTTGCTTTGCTACCATCAGCCCTTGCCTGCCCAGCCAACAGCCATTACGAGCCATGCACCCGTTCCTGCGATTTCACATGTGCTGCCTTGTCTGCTCCATCTCAGTGCACTGGGGAATGCTTTGAGGGTTGCCAGTGTGACACTGGCTTTGTCTTCGACGGAGAGGAATGCGTGTCCATGGGCAGATGCGGTTGCGCTTATGATGGACGCTACATCAAGGTGGGTGCTGATGCAGGCAGCAAGATGATTCAAGTGTCCAGTTAAGGTAGAACCTGGTCCTAGAGATGTATGGTCCTAGAGAGCCAGTGGTGAGATCTGTGTGCCTGCTATAACAGTTAAGAACTGCTGTAAGCAAGAGGAAAAGGACCCTTTTCCTCTTGCTCTTCAAGCTGTCATTTTTGCTTTCATTATAACAGCCATTTACAACAGGTCACTTGCCAATATGGATCTACACGTGCATGCATCATGTGATAGCCAAGTTGCCTTTAGTCCTGGCAGTGCACAATCTATATTTATGCCATATTGGTTTTCTGCACACCCTGCACATGCCCAATTTCATCTGGTCTTGGAAGCTAAGCAGGGTCAGGCCTGGTTAGTACTTGAATGGGAGACCACCTGGGAATACCAGGTGCTGTAGGCTTATACCATGATCTCGGAAGCTAAGCAGGGTCAGGCCTGGTTAGTACTTGAATGGGAGACCACCTGGGAATACCAGGTGCTGTAGGCTTATACCATAGTCTTTCGAGACTGAAGGTTGCCAACCCATGATATGTTGCATTTGGAAAGGCGGCAGAGTTGAAACTAAGGCTGTGTTCAATATTTGTCCATTTCCATTCACATAAAGCTTCTGGGGCCTCCAGACTTCCCTTGAAAAGCACTCTACTGCTTTGCTCTGGCTTGAAGTTAGAATTTGGTTTGCTACCTCAGAATGAAGGGAGGGCACCAGGATGCTGGATTATTGTTGTCTTGTGTCCTGAAGCATCTGGTGGGCCGCTGTGAGATACAGGAAGCTGGACTAGATGAGCTTTTGGCCTGATCCAGTGAGGCTTTTCTTATGATCTTGTGCATTCTTTGCTCCTCAAGCCTTTTGCTCCTTTGGCAACATTCTTTTAAGTTATTTTTTTTCCCCCTTCAAACAGTGATCCTGGACAATCAGGGATCACACAGAGAACACAATGATGCCATAATGTCACATCCCCAGTCTGATCTGGCTACACAGAGGCTGATTTAGAGCAAGGGCAAAGCATTTTAGACTGTTTCTACGGGTGATCTTAGCTAATCAGGAAAGTGAGAGGCAAGCAAAGCATATCAGGGTAGTACTTCTTGGATAACTGAATTTTTTTTTTAAACCAATCCCAAAAAGATCACTAAGGCCCAAATCCTAACCAACTTTCCAGCACTGGCATAGCTGTGCCAATGGGGTGTGTACTGCATCCTGAAGTTGGGTGGCACTCATGGAGGCCTCCTTAAAGTAAAGGAATGTTTGTTCCCTTACCTCAGAGCTGCCTTTTCCTTATGTCAGTGCTGGAAAGTGGGTTAGGATTGCACCCTAAAAGGAACACGTTTCAATCCCAATAAGTTTGTAAAAACTGCTTCTTGACTCAGACCTGGCAGAAAAATATTTTACGGCACTTGGGAATTTGAAGACAAATTCAAAACTGCAGTCCTATGTAACTTAAGAGCTCCCTTAGCAAATTTGAATTAGAATTTGTTTGAAAATGAGTTCTCCCATATCATTTCATCTTTGCACCAACAGCCACCCCAGACAAAATAATTATGACATCAAATAGATGTCTTGGGTCAGTTTGACAGCATGATGCAAAGCTCAAACCTGTGGCTGCGCACCAGCCGTGTAAACAAGAGGGCTGCCAATGCCTCATCTGGCCCAGGGAGTCTGGGGGGACTCGTCAAGGATACTCAGATATGATGAATCCACACAGCTTCCTTGGTCAAACCTCAAGTTTTGATTGATTTTGGAACGAGATGGAATTTTCATCCTGCTGTTCCAGAATCCATTTCCAAATCCAGCTCTTTTGTGAAATCTTATTCTGGCACAAAGAATATATGTTTTAGAACGACTCTACAAATTCTCAAACTAAAGCATTTCCCCAGTGCTGTAACCTGGTTTCTTTTACGTGGAAATTCTGTGACTCGAACCCAGGCCCCTCTGAATTCCACTGAAGGGCTCTATCAATGAAGTTAGACATTCCATAGGAACATAACTTGGTTGTGTGTGTTGGCTGGCTAGACTAACAAACCTACTTAAAAGACTTTCTACTAGCCAGGCAGTTTCTGGGATGGAGTTGGAATTGGGAAGTGAAATGGATTTTGATTCAGCTTCCCTGCCCAAGAGTTTTTTGGAGACTGATGCCGTTGTTCGTCCTGTTTTTATGGATATGGAGTCAGAGCTTGATCAATACAGGGAGATCACTGTTTTTAAAATTACCACCCAATTCAATTTTAGGATTTGCTTTACAGCATTATTTCCTCTGAGGCCAGCTTTGATGTCCAGAAGGTTTATTATTAATATTTTTACATTAAAAAAAAATTATTTGGAATTTCTCTACAGGCTGGAGAAACCATCTTCGCCCACGACTGTTTGGAGAAGTGTACATGCCATCCCTCCGGCCAGCTCACTTGTGAGGAAAGCCACTGCGCTGTGGGAGAGATGTGCGTACTCATAGACAAAGTGCGCAAGTGCCTGCGTCAGGATGGCCAGTGTACCCTCGAGCCTGGAGCCTGGTTCACCTCCTTTGACGGTGCCAAAGGAAAGCTCCTCTCTAACGGTGTCTACAAGCTAGCCGCGTACTGCGATGAGACATCGATGGAGTGGTTCAAAGTGGTGGTGGACGTCAGCGATTGCAATGATGAAAGTGTGCCAGCCGGAACGGCTGTCTACGTCTTCTTCAGGGATGCAGTTATCACGGTGACCAACTTCCAGGAGACTTGGGTAAGAGAGACTCAGCGCCGGACATGCCAAGCCAAGAGCAGATATCCTCTACTGATCAGAATTCATTCTGCTCCTCAGCTGTGTCCCCAAAGGGAGAGTACCATCTTCTTGACCAATGAAGGATAAATCTCTTCTCAAAGCCTGTTTCCTTGAAGCCTTTTGCACAACCCCGCAAGTCTTCAGCCCCTGCTGAAACAACCCCAAGTATATATTGCTGAACATGCCCCATTGGCACAGCTATGTCAGTGCAGGAAAGTTGGTTAGGAGTTGGGCCTTAATCTTATTGCATTTCACGAGCTGCTTTCTGTAAAACCACAGTATACAAAAGTTAATCTATTCCCAGCGCTAAAACTAAACTATCATTCCTGGGATTTTTAGGGGGAAACTATGGCAGTGGCCGTTCAAATCAGTAAAAAACATAAGTTTGAAGTCTCTTGACACAGGTAGTTCTGTTATTAACTTAAGTCTCCTTTCTGGTGCTGCAACCATTTGACCCCATAGCTTGATCAATACAGAGAGTTCTAGACCCTAAGACAGGGGTGCCCAAACCCCGGCCAGAGGGCCACTTGCAGCCCTCGGGGACTCCCAATCCAGCCCGCGGGGAGCCCCCCGTTTTCAATGAAACTCTCACCCTCTGGTGACTTGCTGGAGCCCATGCTGGCCCAATACAACTTCTCTTAGCGTGAGGGTGACTGTTCAACCTCTTGCATGAGTTATGGGATGAGGGCTTCCTCCACTGCTTGCTGTTTCACATCTGTGATATAGCAGTGGCAGTGAAGGAAAGGCTGGCCTTGCTTTAGACATGGTCTTTTATAGGCCTTAAGCTATTGCAAGACCTTCATTCATTCATATAAGTTCTATCTCTAATATATTCATTTATGTAAATCTATTCAAAATTGAAATGTAAATGAATTCTTTTTTTCACGGCCCCCAACACAGTGTCAGAGAGGTTATGTGGCCCTCCTGCCAAAATGTTTGGACACTCCTGCCCTAAGAGTTTCCATTCCCCATGTCTCCTGCTGAACGTGATGGCCTTACAGCCCAAACCTCTCTCCTCTGCACTCGGCTTTAGCCTGCCTTCCTTGCCTTTCAGGTGAACGGACTCTTGGTACAGCTCCCCCAGAAAGTATCCAAAGCCGTGTCCATCATCGAGGATCAGGGCAGCATTGTCATTAATCAGAGTTCCAAGGTGCAGATTGTCTTCGTCCCCAACGACAGAATATCAGTGAGAGTGGCAGCCACTCTGGCCGAGAAAATGTGTGCCCCTTGTGGGAACTTCAACGGTGACGCGTCAGATGACCTGAGGCTGCCCAGCGGTCAGATTGCAGGCAACCTTGCTGAGGTCATTGATGCCTGGAAGGCCAGAGACTTCTCAGAGTGGTGAGTAGCTTTAGAAGTGGTTGGCTCTAGAGGTACGTTGGCTCTAGAGGTACGTAGATGTTGGGGCTGTCAAGGGCTATTGAGCTTTCCAGAGCTCAGATATGATCCTCAATGTTCTTCCACGTTTACTTCTGGCTCTCCACGGACACGAGTCAGAGGGCTTCTCCATGGCTCCAACTTCCGACCTCTAGCCCCTCCAAGTTTCTTGAGATCTAGCCATTCCCAGCCTTAATGGGGGATTTGGTGACATAAGGAGATCACTGATGAGGGCCAGTCCCACCTGACTCTCTTTTCTTCTTCTCTCTACAGTTATTGACACCTGGAAGACCAGCTCCCTCTTATACTGGTAAGCAACCCACATTGTGGAAGGTTCTAGCTTCAATCCCCAGCATCTCCCAGAAGGGCAGAGAAAAATGTTCCCATCTGAAATCCTAGAGAGCCTGCCAACACTCAGTGTTGACAAAGCTAAGACAGACGGACCAAGAGTCTGACTCATCATAGCAGCTTCCTATGTTCCAGACTGCTGTCATATCTAAGCATTTATTCTGACATTTTCCATCATAACAGTGCTTTTGAAATCATTCTCCTAGAACAGTGTTTCTCAAACTGTGGGTCGGGACCCACTAGGTGGGTCACAAACTAATTTCAGGTGGATCCCCATTCATTTCAATTTTTTTATTTTTAATATATTAGACTTGATGCTACCATAGTATGTGACTACATTTGGGGAAATGTTACAGACCTGTACTTTTAACAAGCTACTATCTGTATTCTTTGAACATTGGCAGTCAATGGGACTTACTCCTGGGTAAGTGTGGATAGGATTGCAACCTATTATTGTTAAAAATGTTCCTGCTTGATGATGTCACTTCCAGTCATGACAACACTTCCAGTAGGTCCTGACAGATTCTTATTCTAAAAAGTGGGTCCCAGTGCTAAATGTGTGAGAACCACTGTCCTAGAAGATGGACAATGGGGCACCAGTTAGGTACCCACCAGTTAGGGAGGGCACCAGGATGAGGTCTCTTGTTATCTGGTGTGCTCCCTGGGGCATTTGGTGGGCCGCTGTGAGATACAGAAAGCTGGACTAGATGGGCCTTTGGCCTGATCCAGTGGGGCTGTTCTTATGTTCTTATGTTAAGATCACCCATGGTGAGTTAAGTGCCTGTATCTTTAAAGATTCATCGCTCTTGTGATGCCATATTGCACTTTCAATTCAAGAGGCATGTATAGTTCAAGCCCTAAGACAACTGAGCTTAAAACCCAGAACTGGTCACCTTGGATGCCCACAACTGAAGGGGAAAGGCAGGATATTGATTTATTAAATAAAATAAACTAGATTAATACAAGAATGCATTAAGAAGGTACCTAGATGTGGGGACCTGTTACCATCAGCAAACAAAACAGTTGGGAAAGCAGACAGTAATTTAGGCAGACAGGGAGAGCAAGAAGACTGGCAAAAATTTTACACTGTCAGTACCTATAACTGAGGATAGGCCTCCCTCTTTAACCCATGTGTAGCTATGGAGAAGCAATAGGACTTTTGCACATGCTCAAAACCACTGTCCTGAGATGCATCTTTTGAAACAAAATGTGTACTCTGTACATGCTCAGTGATGCTTGGCCTGGGGGGGCCAGAATTGGGGAAAAATAAATCTTGGAAACCTAATTTATCAAACAGTGGAGTATGGAACAAGCTCCCAATATCTGCAACTCTCTCCAGAGTACTTTTCAAAGCTGACTTCTGAGGCTCTTTTCCCAGATTGCCGCTCTTACTACGTTCAAACGATTCTCCCGAACTGATAACGCTGTAAATTTCCATAGACTAAGGAAAAAAGTCTCCATGAAAAATCAATTTCAGAGTTACTGTGAGCTAAACTATTATCCAACTAGCAAACCTACACTGTTCCCAAGAGAGAAAAAGGAGCCTTCCCTTTCCCTTCTAACAACATTTGTCGCTTCCTTTTAAGAACATTAATCTCCATTCTCTAATGTGGAAGCTTGCTCTGATTTCCTGCTTAGCAAGGTGGCAGCAATATAAAAGCACTCCTTTTATAGTCTTCTAGGTAGGAAGTGTCTTCACTTCCTGGTCCCAATCCAATGCACTTGCCCTTAGTGTCCTCCAGACTGCTAGCTTCATTCCCATCTCATTGTCCGACAAGCAAAACGGTCCCCTGAGGAATTGCACCAATCCTATATGTGTCCACTCAGAAGAAAGTCCGATTGTGTTCAGTGGGGCTTACTCCCCAGAAACTGTGTATAAGGTTGTATCCAAATGACATGAGGGGATCCTAATGAGGATCGCCTAATGATCCTCACCTAATGCTGGACTGGTCCATCCATGAAGCTGACTGAGAGTGCAACTTTCCAGCACCAGTGCAGCCGCAATGCAGCCCCAAGATAAGGGAACAAATGCTCCCATACCTTGAGGAGGTCTTTGTGACCACAGGATGCAGTGCATGCCCCATGGGCACATTTGCACCGCACTGGAAAAAAATTAGATAGAATTGGGCCCTGAGTCTGTCACCTCAAGCAGCAGATTGGCAGGGGGCAACTGTTACCCTGCACATGCCTGATCTCATCTGATCTCAGAAGCTAAGCAGGGTCAGGCCTGGTTAGTACTTGGATGGGAGACTGCCTGGGAATACCAGATGCTGTAGGCTTATACCATCGTCTTTCAAGACTGAAAGTTGCCAACCCACCTCTACTGCTGCTGTTCTGTTCCTCACATTCCCTGAAGTGGAAAAGGAAGAGGGGGCAGAATGGAAGAGGAAGAGTGGAGGAGTGCCAGATGTCAGAATGTCACATGCAAGGGAGGGCACCAGATCGCAGGTCTCTTGTTATCTGGCGTGCTCCCTGGGACATTTGGTGTGCCGCTGTGAGAAATGGGAAGCTGGACTAGATGGGCCTATGGCCTGATCCAGTGGGGCTGTTCTTATGTTCTTATGAGAAGAGGTTGGTGGGCTAGAGCACCTGAGGATTTCTGGCATTTGCCCTTAGCCCCCAACTGAGTCTGCAGCAGATTCCTTTTCTAACCAGAGACCAGAGCTGTTCCATAGAGAGCTGGTGCATTCTGTGCATTTTGGTGATCCTGGTGGGTCACTGCTGTGCTATTCTTCCAGGAAGACAGGCAGAGGACCACAATGCCAGAACATCCTTTAGAGCAGGGGTGCTCAAACTTTCAACTTTAGGGATGCTGGACCTTTAATAAGTGTATAGAAGAGAGAATTTCAGCATGTGCAGCTTGTCATCTGTGGGATGACAAGTTGCACCTGCTGCAATTCTCTCTTCTATACACTTGTTAAAGGTCCAGAATCCCTAAAGTTGAAAGTTTGAGCACCCCTGCTTTAGAGGGAGGTTCTTGGCTAAAACTACCCGTGTCCTTGTATGACCTGAAAAAAAGGACTCAGCTCACAGTTCAAGTCTAACACCTCATTTGTTGTATTTTCTTTTCTCAGCTATATCGGAAAAAAAACCGTAGACTGAGGCATGCACTCTGGAATCATGCACTGGACCACACAAGCACCTTCGGATGCCGCGACTGGCAAAATTGTAATCCACGACTGAGAGTGTCAAAGTACACTGCCCTATCAGATATACACTGCCGTATCAGGTACGGGCTTGGTGTCAAATTCATAGAGTGCGTGAGTCAAGCGTCAAACCCATAGGTGGATGCAGCCCCCCACAAGCTCTTTATCCAGCCCACGTGACAATTTGGTTCCCCTAGCACTGGTTCTCCTAGCACTGGTTCTCCTAGCACTGCGCTTTCAGCGACACTGCTTCTACGGAGGCTCTGGGAGGCAGAGATAGAAGGAAGCCTTGGAGGGCAAGGAACGCTACAGGGAAATGGGTAGACCAAGAGGGGTGGCAGAAGGGGTGCTGCTGAAAGGGCAGCCCTTGTGGTAATTCGGCTCTCCCAAGTCTTGAAGACATGATCAAGATTTGTACATTTTCTCTACTGTCAATTGCAGCTAATGTTTTTTTTTTTTTTTTTTATGCAAGAACAAAGTGCTTATTTCAACTCCTGCTTAATGATGTCACTTTCAGCCCTCAGTGATGAAAGCTATTTGGTCCACTATATGAAATGAGTTTGACATCCCTGTCATAGAGGATGCGGGCACAATCCTAACCAGGTCTAACTCAGAAGTAAGTCTTTTTGTGTTCAATGGGTCTTACTCCCAGGAATGTGAGGTCAGGATTGCAGCCTATGTCTATCAGCAGCCATTAGCTATGATGGCTAAGGAACTGAACCTCCCTTTCCAGGAGCAGTGTATCTCTGAATACAGCCGCTATGGGAAAATGACAGAAGGTAGCTGTCATCTTTGTGGCAGGCCTGTGAGCTTTCCAGAAACATTTGGTCACCCACTATGGAAGGCAGTATATGCCTGACTAAGGCTGCAATCCTAACCACACTTTCCTGAGAGTAAGCACCACTAAACAAAATAGGACTTACTTCTGAGTGGACCTGGTTAGGCTTGTGCCCTAAAGCTGCAGATCCTATATGCACTTACCTGGGCGTAAGCCCCATTGAACACAGTGGGACTTACTTCTGTTTAACCTTGTATAGGAACGTGCTCTTTCATGCACTTTTTGCTCTGATCCTCTGGTCCAGTCAGGCCATTGTGATCGGATGTCTTCAACATGTGTAAATGTTTCTGAATTTTATCGAAATTCAGCACTCAGACCCCTCGGTGTCTTGCAACATGTTCAGAATGTGTCGTGTCCCCCCCCCCTTTAATGTATCAAGCTCTTAACAAATGGAGGCAGAGAGTGAGTGAACAGGACGGGGCAGGATAGCAATGGCTGTAAAAGCCCAGGTCTACTGGAGCCCAGGTCTACTAGGCTTCCCAGTATGGAGCTACCGGTGAGTAGACCTGGCTTCCCAGTTAGCCTGGCCATGGAATTTCCTGCTCATCTTCCTTGATTTCTCCTTCCTGCTCCTCACTCCCGCGATGGTGTCACCTGGTGCAGTCCTCACCTCCGCACCCCTAAGTGATGTGGGCTGACTTGTTCTCATTCATCGCCATTCTTGCTGCAGAGAGTTTGTGGCTGCAACGCGGGTGCTTGCGGCTATAATGCGACTTGCTCTTGACTCTTACCAAGTTGAGATTTGTCCCTAAAAATGTGCGCCACAAACACAAGTCCCCAGGGAGAGGCTGCAGTGCTTTAACCATCTGCTCTGCATCACTGAGCTGCATGATGTAAGAATAACCGGCTGGAAGGTAATCTGATGAAAACCCTCTTTCCCAAAGGACTTTTTTTTAAGGAGCAAGTAAATTACAGAGTGCAGACCCCGTCATGCCTGAGATGATAGATAAAAATTAAATGAACTGCAGCATGATCAGCCCAGCCTCCAGGCTCTTAGCCTGCAAACATTTGGGATACGTGGTCAGAAGCACTGATTTCCCTGGAGACAAGTCTTCTCATTGGCATTTACCCCATGCTTGTATTTTACAACTTCCTTCCTTCATTCATTTATTTTGTGATTTATTACACAGCAGCCTGTTAGATGACATTCATGGGCAATGGTGCAGGAAAAGCAGCTCCGGGTGTGGTTCAGCGATGCTCCAGTCATATGCTCCCTTTGGGCTATTGCTCACTGGGGGCAGGGGGAGGAGAGAAAGAGAGAGAGAGAGCTATTGTGTTAAACAATTCTTTAAATAAATTACTTCAACCATAAAACAAATCTGTGTTGTGACTAAAAACTGCAGCCAGTTTTGGAAGCACCCAGCAGAGCATCAAGCTCAAATTACGCATAATGTTCACCATGGATAGTGCATCTCCCCGCGTCCCACTCCATCCCTTTTATTTATTTTTTCCACCTAAAATACAGTTATTTTTTTTTACCTAACAATACATACTGACTTAGAACACCCTGCAGATGCAACTGGAGAAACCTCCAACTCCATGGGTTCCGATCCCATGGATAGTCATACCAAATCCACACATAAAGAGGACCAACCTATATTCATGTAGGCCAGTGTTTCTCAAACCGTGGGTTGGGACCCACTAGGTGGGACGCAAGCCAATTTCAGGTGGGTGTCCATTCATGTCAATATTTTATTTTTATTAGACTTGATGCTACCAAGGGATGTGACTGCATTTGGGGAAATGTTACCGACCTGTGCTTTTAACAGGCTACTATGTGTATTCTTTTAATAATGATAGTCAATGGAACTTACTCCTGTGTGGGTAGGTTAAGTGTGAACTTAAGTGTGGGTAGGATTGCAGCCTAGGATGGTTAAAACTTTTCCTGCTTAATGATGTCACTTCTGGTCATGACATCACTTCTGGCGGGTCCTGACAGATTCTCATTCTAAAAAGTGGGTCCTGGTGCCAAATGTGTGAGAACCACTGATGTAGGCTATAGATTGCATTGGGAGACTAGCATGTGTGGGGTGCAGAGAATGGGACCCACAATGACTTTTTCCACAATGCCAATTTTCCTGGGCATCAACCTCCCCCAACTCCAGCAGCAGCAATTTTTTCTTTCTTCCTTGGAGCTCAATGTAGCTGACTTGGCAAGGAGGGTTGCTATGTGAGACAACTGGGATGGTGTAGTGGTTTGGGAGTAAGTCTTAGACCTGAAAGATCCAGGTTCAAATCCCCGCTCAGCCGTGAAGCTTCCTGGGTGACCTGGGGCCACTCACCATCTCACAGCCTGTCCTACATCAGAGGGTTGTTGTGAGGAGAGGAGGGGAGGAACTATGTACACACCCTGAGCTCCATGGAGGAAGGCCGGTATAAAATGTGAAAAATAAATAAATATCAGCTACCCACGCCCACCCTGGGCCACCCATTCACTCAGCAACTGCATGCATCTCCCAGCAGCTGCACGGAAGGGCAGACATTCCTGGCCCATTGCAAAAGTCCCACAGTGGCCGGAGGCGATTTTGCCACTGCAGGGATTGTTTTCAGCAGATCAAGATTGAGGCTGCTTGTGTCAGATGACTTGTTTTGTGTTGTGATGACCAATTAAAAACGCAGGGTACAACCCTAACCAGGTCTACTCAGAAGTAAGTCCTATTTTGTTCAGTGGGGCTTACTATCAGGAAAGTGTGGTTAGGATTGCAGCCCTAGACTCTGCCTCGAGGGCAGTCTCTGACATAAAAGGAACATCGTTGCCACTCCAATGGTGGCGTACCTAGGGGGGGTCCACAGGTGTAAGTGCTCCTGGGCGTCTCTGCTGGGACTGCTGCCTCTCCGTCTCTCTGGAGACGTTCCGAGGGCCAGAGAGGCTGTACGTGGCCTCCCAGACCCATGGAAGGCCTTCCAAGGCCTCTGGAGGACCATAAAACATCACTTCCTATTTTAAGGCCCTTAGAAGGTCCTAGAAGGTGGGGGCAGCAGCACCTGCAGACTTGCTCGGATAGCACAGTGGCCAGGGCTGCCATTGCACTCCGACAATGGAGATGTGTGGATCAGTGAATGAATGAAGCACCAGAGCTACTGCAAAACCACTCACCAGCCAGCAAAATCTCTGGCCCTCCAGGCATCGATGACCTCAGCAATGTTTCCCACCACCTTTCCATTGGGTAGAATCAGGTCATCGGAACTGTCCCCGTTGAAGTTTCCACAGGATGCACACAGCTTCCCTGACAGGCTGTCCTTGGCCTTCACTGTTACTTCCCCTCGGAGCCCAAAGATAACCTGAAGTGCAGTCCCATGGTTGATGGTAAGAACTTCCTGGGATAGGCTCACAGACACAGTTTCGGAGACTTTCACTGGGAGCTTTGCTGGCTGGCCATTCACCTGGAACACGCAAGGACATAAGAGCCTCATTGAATCAGGACAAAGCCCATTTAGTCCAGCTTCCTGTATCTCACAGTGGCCCACCAGATGTCTCAAAGACCACACAAGACAAGAAATTACCAACAATGCATTGCCACTCCCTTGCATCTGGCATTCGTAGACAGCCTACTTCAGAAACCAAGAGGTTGCATGTACACATCATAGCTTGTAAACTGTGATGAACTTTTCCTGCAAAAATCTGTCCAAACCTATTTTAAAGGCATCTGAGCCAGGTGCTGTCTCCAGATCCTGTGGCAAGGAGTTCCACAGATTAATTACACACTTGGTAAAGAAATATTTTTCTTTTTTTTGCCAGTTCTAATTCTCCCACCACACAATTTTAGTGAATGCCCCCTGGTTCTGGTGTTGTACGAGATGGGAAATAACATCCCTCTATTCACTCTGTCTACCCCATGCCTAATTTTATGATGCCCCGCCCCCCCAGGCATCTTTTTTCTAGGAGGAAGAGCCCCAGACGTTGCTGCCTTTCCTCATAAGGAAGCACACTAGCAAAGACAGCATGGCAGACTTCAAGATCGTTCAACACAATCACTTTGATTGTGTTCCCTCTTTTTCTCCCATAAGAACATAAGAACAGCAGCACTGGATCAGGCCATAGGCCCATCTAGTCCAGCTTCCTGTATCTCACAGCGGCCCACCAAATGCCCCAGGGAGCACACCAGATAACAAGAGACCTCATCCTGGTGCCCTCCCTTGCATCTGGCATTCTGACATAACCCATTTCTAAAATCAGGAGGTTGCGCATACACATCATGGCTTGTACCCCATAATGGATTTTTCCTCCAGAAACTTGTCCAATCCCCTTTTAAAGGCATCCAGGCCAGTCGCCATCACCACATCCTGTGGCAAGGAGTTCCACAGACCACAAGTTCTATCTACTCCCACCCGCAAAGCCCCCCACCACAACAGGGGGTACCAAGCCAGGTTGGCTTACCCAAGCCTCCTTGTTCTTGCTGATGGCAACGAAGGCCTCTCGGAAGAAGACATAGACTGCCGCGCCAGCCATCACTTCGCCGTCACTGCATCCCCTCATGTCCACAATCACCCGGAACCAGCTGCGGGCCATGTTGTCACACAGGGAGGCCACCTCGTAGACCCCGTTGTAGAGTATTTCCCCAGAGGCACCATCAAAAGTGGTGAGCTGGCCTCCTAAGGTGAGTGTACACTGGCCTTCCTGCCTCACACACCCACGCACGCCGTTCTTGAGTGCGCAGGTTTCCCCTTTCTTGCAGTCCACCTCCTCACAGATGAGGTGACCTGAGGCATGGCAGGTACATTTCTCAGAGCAGTCCTTAGAGATTACACTTTCTTCAGCCTAAGAGGGGAATTCCCAGACAAACAAGCTCATGCATAATGCTGTGGAATGATGTCCCATAAGAAAATGTTAATTGTATTTTTTAAAATGTCATTTTTAAATGCTGAAATGAGTACAGCTGTGTCCAGTTCCCATTCATAAGATATATGAAGAGTCCAGCTGGAACAGACCAAGGGTTCAGCTTCTTGGATCTCACAGTGGCCCACCAGATGTCTCAGAGAAACTGCATCCTGGTGACACACCCTTGCACCTGGCATTCTGAGATAGCCTACTTCTAAAACCAGGAGTTTGCACAAACCCATCCTGGCTTGAAAACCGTGATGGACTTTTCCTCTATAAATCCGTCCAATCCCCTTTAAAAGGCATCTAGGCCAGGTGACATCACCAGATCCTGTGGCAAGGAGTTCCACAGATTAATGACACATTGGGTAAAGAAAACTTTGCTTTAAAATATAAGATCGTATTTAGAATAAAATATATGTTTAAAATTGGTGGTTGGCAACCTTCAGTCTCGAAAGACTATGGTATAAGCCTACAGCACCCAGTGTTCCCAGGCGGTCTCCCATCCAAGTACTAACCAGGCCTGACTCTGCTTAGCTTCCAAGATCAGACGAGATTGGACATGGAAAGACTATGGTATAAGCCTACAGCACCCAGTGTTCCCAGGCGGTCTCCCATCCAAGTACTAACCAGGCCTGACCCTGCTTAGCTTCCAAGATCAGACGAGATTGGACATGGAAAGACTATGGTATAAGCCTACAGCACCCAGTATTACCAGGCGGTCTCCCATCCAAGTACTAACCAGGCCTGACCCTGCTTAGCTTCTGAGATCAGATGAGATTGGGCATGTGCAGGGTAACAGTTGCTGCCTATGTCTTTCAAATAAAGTACACCAAGTCTGATTTTGACTTGCTGAGAGTGGAGTTGTAGGAGTCTGTTGAGCTGACTGTACCGCATCAGAGACTGCCAATGGGGGGAAACCATTATGAATGCCCCCCTATGTTAAACACAACCACAGTGCTTCTTGTCAACAGAAAACTAACACAGCTGGGAGAGGTTGAGAACATTTCTCCTTTCTGTGCTAATTTTTTTAGTGGCACCCCCAGAATGACACCCCCAACTTGCAGCCTGAAGTATTCCCACCCACTCTTACCACCACAGAATTTGGTCATCTTTTTCCCCACATCCTGCTGCTTTTCTAGTCCAGACCACAGTGACTTGAGAGGATCAGTTCATTGCTTCTGCAGCTCCTTTATGGTCCTTGAATTTAAAAAAATCCATCACTCACCTTGATGTAGCGCCCCTCATGCACGCAGCCACATCTGTCCATGGGAACACATGTCCCTCCATCAGACATGTAGCCAGCTTTGCACTGGCAGCCTTCAAAGCATTTATGAGTGCAGAGGAGGGGAGCAGACAGACCGGAACAGGTCTGGTCACAGGACCTGGTGCACAGTTCGTAGTGGCTGTTGGATGGGCAGGAGAGAGCTGGGGACAGAACACAAAATTAATGTTGTCCAAGAAAAGCTAAAACAAACCAGCAAATTTATTTCAGACATAAAACACCAGAGAAAGAAGCAAAGTAGAATTCCAGTGTGCAACCTGTACTGTTGGCAACCTTCAGTCTCGAAAGACTCTGGTATCGCGCTCTGAAAGGTGGTTCTGGAACAGCGTCTAGTGTGGCTGAAAAGGCCGATTCGAGAGTGACAATGCCTTCGACACTGGAAGCAAGTGCAGTCTGTCCCTGGTCTGTCTCCCTGGCTGTGGGCCTTCCTTCTTTGCCTCTTTGCCTCAGTCTGTTGGCCAAGTGTCTCTTCAAACTGGGAAAGGCCATGCTGCACAGCCTGCCTCCAAGCGGGCCGCTCAGAGGCCAGGGTTTCCCACCTGTTGAGGTCCACTCCTAAGGCCTTCAGATTCCTGTTGCAGATGTCCTTGTATCGCAGCTGTGGTCTACCTGTAGGGCGCTTTCCTTGCACGCGTTCTCCATAGAGGAGATCCTTTGGGATCCGGCCATCATCCATTCTCACGACATGACCAAGCCACATTGCCTAGAAGGCTTAACTGAACCACCTATAGTAGTGGTCCTCACACTTTTGGCACTGGGACCCACTTTTTAGAATGAGAATCCATCAGTTCCCACCAGAAGTGATGTCATGACCCGAAGTGACATCATCAAGCAGGGAACTTTTTAACCATCCTAGGCTGTAATCCTACCCACATTTACCCAGGAGGAAATCCCATTGACTATCATTGTTGAAAGCATATACATAATAGCCTGTTAAAAGTACGGGTGTGTAACATTTCCCCAAATGCAGTCACATACCATGGCAGCATCAAGCCTTAATATTTTAAAAATAAACTACTGAAATGAAAGGGAACCCACCTGAAATTGGCTCACGACCCACCTAGTGGGTCCCGACCCACAGTTTGAGAAACACTGACCTTGCACTAGGGGACTGTGTCGGGGACTGTGATGGTTCTGAAGCCACCAGCAATGATTGGCTGACCTTCCCTAACATCAGAGAGAGTCAGAGCAGATTGAAGAGCCTCTCTCTGCTATTGGCTGAGCTGCTGATATCCTAGAGAGAGTCAGGGTGGGCAGAAGGATTACATCTTTTCTTCTCAAGTGCCTACCTCCTTCTTGGAAGAGAAAGGAGGAGGCCGAGAGGAGGAAGAGATGGATCTCTGGAGGTTGTGAAGGAGCGATCCAGAGGAAATCAGGGGCAGGGCCTCCAAGAGGAATTCTATCAGGGGGTACAAAGTTTCTTTGGGACCCCTTCCCAAAGGGAGAGGGGGTGAAACAGAGGGAAGGGGGGCAATAGGGATGAGCACCACTTCTGTAGCAGCTGTAGCCCCACAGCTGTGTCCCTGAGCTCCCATCCACTCCTTCATTGTAAGCAGACCCACAAGCCAAAGAGCTCCTGGAACAGGCCAGCTTCCTCCCAGATGTGATACTGTTAAGGAATGTATGCATTACTGGGCCTGGTGCGTGTGGCTTTTGGCAGTAGTTATTGCCATGTGCGTTCCGTGTGGGCAAGTGCGTCTGGGTGAGATTGGAAAACGTAAGATCCCAAGAGATTTCTGGGGCCCCCTCCTTTGGTTCCTGGACCCCCTTTCTGACCCTGGGGCTGGGTACAAATTATCCCCTTTACCCCCCTCTCCTAGGTCCTGATCAGGGGCACACTGAAGATATGAGAAGAGAGGGGAAAGTGAGAGAGAACACGCACAGGGAGGGGAACACCGTACGGTCAGGAGCTACAGAGGAACCATAAATGAATTTGAAAACACAGAGAGAAAGAGAGAAATCTTGGACTTCAGGCTTCCAAACACATTGATTACAGCAGAAGCGGATTCCTTCTTAAACTCACGGCAGAAGGAGTCTGTCCTCCAAGCCTTGATGCTTGCTCCAGCAGCTTGGCAGGCAGCCGCGTAGCCCTGAAGGCTCTCGCAAAGCACCTCCTTGTCCCCGTCGGCTGCACACATGGCATACAGACAGTGATCGAAATACCAAGCCGGCTTCACCATAGAGTGGCAGGCACCAAATGGACCCGAGGAGGCTTGGATCATCCCACAGGAGCTCTCAACGCTATAAGGGCTTGTCTGGAGTGCCTCGCAGTTGCGGCAAGCCTGCCCACAGCCATCAGAACAATGGGCCTCGTTCTCAGCAGAGACCTTCCAGGAGGCCCCAAATTCCGTCACGTTCGGCGTGCTCCTGTCATCAGGCAGCTGGAATTCATCTCTTTTGACACCATTGAAGTTGCCACAAAGGCCACACATGTGTCCTTGGTAGACACTGGGGACTGAGACCAAGATATAATGGGAGGAATCATAGAGGACCTTGAGGCCAAAATCGGTCTGGACCACAATATTCTTCCCTTCTTGATTCACCCAGATTTTCCTCCTCTCTATCACCAATGGCAGGGTGTAAGTCTCTCCATCTACCTGTGCCAACAAAAGGAGAAGCCATGGGCCGCAATTAGAATGAAGACTGGCAGGGCACCACTTCAAATGTCACTGGGAAGCAGAAGCAGTGGCATAGCTAAAGGGACAAAGGGGGTCAATTTCCCCATGGTGCCACACCCGGGGGGTGTCAGGGGTGCCTTTTGGGGGCCTTCTAAGACCTGGGGAGGCTATGCGCAGGCTCCCCAAGCCTTGGAAGGCCTGAGAAGGCCTTAGAAAGGTACTTCTGGTTTTTCACCTCAGAATAATAATAATAATCCTCAGACTTTATTCAAGGCGGTTTACATAGGCAGGCTGATTAAATCCCCGTAGGGATTTTTACAATTGAAAGAAGGTTCTATCTTTCAAGAACCAGAACAGTCCAGATGTTTCACTCTGATCTGGTTTCACATTCTGGCCTCCATCCTCCCACGCTCAGAGCAGATGGAATAACTCGGCTCAGCTTGTCAGCTGCTTCAAGGTCGCATGGTGCCGATAGCCTCGAACTGGCGACCTTCAGATGTTCTCTTCAGGCAAATGGAGGCTCTACCCTCTAGACCAGACCTCCTGCCGCCCTCTAGACCAGACCTCCTGGATGCCGGTTTCCATCTACGGATTTTATTATCCACAGGTTTTGGCATCCATGGGGGTTCTGGGAAAGGAACCCCCATGAATGCCAAGGTTAGATTGTATTTAGAAAACGACAGTCAGCATCAGATGGGCTGTGGCATACCAAAATAATATGTCATTTCTTGGATTCATGAATGATTTATTTTAAAGAGGGAGAAACAAAAACCCAAAGATCATGGTTGGGTGAGCAGTTCTTACTGGAAATATCACTCAACTCACTTGGTTTCCCTGACCAAGTAGGAAACTTTCACACATCAGAGTGAACACCTGGCTGCAGGTGAACATGAATTGCTGGAGGAGAGATCTGTGGGAGGGTAACAATCAAAGTACGAACAGAAAAGGGAACCTACCAGAATCTTCCAGTTCATTCCTTGTGCAAGGCTGATGATGTAACCATGAATAGTGATGACAACCACCTTTGGCACCACTTGTCCGACACCTGAGCTCTCATTCTCCACCACCACAGAAAACCGCACAAGCCCAGCATCCGTACTGCAGACTTTGGCTAAGGTGTAGGCGCAGGATCCTGGGAAGTTGAAGGCCTTCCCATCAAAGGTGAGATAGTGGGTCCCTCCCGTCACACTGCATGTGCCGCAGCCAATGGGGTGGCAGCCTTGGATGCCGTTCTTCACCTTGCATTCCTCATGGACCCCACAGGAGACCTTCTGGCATTCAACGACCCCATTGTCTGTGCAGTGGCATCTTTCCTGGCAGGTGGCTCCGGGGTAGAAATCATCTCCCTTCTTGTAGTACCTGCCTTGATGCACACAACCGCAGTCCCCGATGGGGACACACCAATCTCCACTCAGGACAAACCCAGCATTGCAGTAACAGCCTTCTTTGCAGGACATCTGGCACCCATCAGGAGCCGAGAGGCCGTGACAGGTGGCAGGGCAGCCATTTCCGCAGAGGTCGTAATGGGAATTGCGTGGGCAGGAGAGGCCTGCAAGGAAACAGTGATCATGAAGAGCTAGGCAAGAACAGCCATTTTTTAAATCAGTGTATTGTTTCAGCAAGAGCAGACTTGGGGTATTTGAATCTGCATTCTATTCTGTTTCTGACTCTGAAGCAAAATTATAAAATTAGTTATAACTTTTAAGTCTATTTTTAAAAACCCTACAGTTTTTACTATGAAACATCCTGTTTGGTTACCAGTAAGCATATCTGTGACACCCAGAAGGCTATATTTGCATCATCAGAGTCTTATTTAAAAGCCAATGGCGTGTGGGCAGAAGGTAACTCTGTAATTTAAACAGACCTCAGTGTTCATTCAATTTCCAAGGCCTGCCTGGTTTGCCTTAGCGCCCACCTGCCCATCCCAAGGCTGCCCAGTCTCTCTGTGACGTCAGAGCAGCTAAGCCAATCACATTTGGGCAGGTCGCAAGCCACCTGATTAATTACATGGCGTCAACACTTTCCATGGGAGATTCTATTGCATCACAAGGTGAAATGGTGTCATCGGGCCACACTGATGTGCTGGAGGTATCAAAACACACCTTAGAAAGCCTCACAGCCATTCCAAGTTATGGCCATTCTAGAAGCCACTAGAGTCAGGAACTCAGGAATATTCTCGGAAATTTTGGAAGGAAATGGTTGCCTTCAAACTTTGCCCCAGCAAAGCTACCAGAGGGCATTGATACGTCCTCGGTCACATTCTCCAGGTCTTACCCAGATTTGCTCCAGCCAAACAACCAGAGGGCATTGATACATCCTCAGTCATGTTCTCCAGGTCTTACCCAGATAAAGCAGATCTCAATACTTACTGCAGAAGGAGGTCGATCTCCATTCTCCAATCTGAATTCCCTGAGCTTGGCAGGCTGTCACATAGGCACTGATTGCACTACACAGGATATCATGGTGGCCCTTGTAACGGCAGGTATCAAAGACACAGTCATCTAGGTAGGGTGTTGGATCAATGGCTTCATGACACTGCTTGAACGGTCCATCTGTCCTAACAAGGATCCCACAGTATGGATCCCGGCTGTAGATTTGTTTCTCTGCTTCTCCGCACGTTGGACAGTCATTGGTGCATCCATTCACGCAGCCAGGAATCTCACCTACCTTCCAGCTCTCTGCAAACTGGATAACACTTGCTGCCTGTTTCCCATCCTTCAAGGTCAGATCATCATTGGGATTCCGGTTGTTGTTGCCACAGAGTCCACAAAGCGCATCGAGATAGCTGTTGGGGACTCTGACACGGACAAGTCTGTCCCAGCTGAAGGTCACAGTGAGGTCAAACTTTGTTGTTACAAGTACATGGGCTCCACCGATGTAGACCTTTACCTTTTCCTCATCATAGAAGGGCAAGTTCACAAATGCTCCATCGACCTATAAGAAATGTAGAGAACGCTGTCAACATACCTAAACAAAGGCAACCAAAATCAATAGATATAGATAAAAACCCTGCAAATCCATACATATAAGTAAAAGCTCTGCCAACACATGCATCTTACAAAGCCATTTTTTTAAAGTAAATCATGCCAAGTTTCTTTATGGAAACCGGAGCAAAGATCTGAAAATGTTCACCAAGTGCTTCTAAGACAGCAATTTCTCTCTCCCTTGCTCCATGCTAAAACAGGGCATTCTGAGAAAGCTATAATTCAATTCCTTCTAGCAGGTGATGTAGAGCATGCAACCCTCTCAGTCGCACAGTTCCTAAATTTGAGTAATTTGAATCGAGCCAAGCTTTCTGTAGCAAGTAATCACTGAGTACATTACATCTTTGGCAATATCTGCAGAGTAACTGCAGAGTAACTGATTGTTTTGTTTTTTAAATAATCCATGTTTGTATGTAAAATGTATTGTACGTTTGTATCTGTGTGTACACGTAGGTGTGCACATATACATATATTTGTGTACTACTTAGGTTTATATTCTCTCTACGGTTTCCGTACAGAGTCTTCACCTACCAAATGTTTATGCCTAATAAAGGTTGACTTGACTTGACTTGACACCAAGTGCTTCATCAAGTATCTTACTAATTTCATAACAGCTTCTAAGACCAGCTAGTAAAAATAGCCCCATGTTACAGTTTGACGGTTCAGGGGCTGACAGTAAATGGCTTAGGGCCAAATCCCATCTGATTTTCCAGTGCCAGTGCAGCTATGACAATGGGGTGTAAACTGCATCCTGTGGTGGAGAGGCAATCACAGAGCCCTCCTCAAGGTATGGGAACATTTGTCTCCTTACGTCGGGGCACAGATGCTGGAAAGTTGGCTAGGATTGGGCCCTTGGTCATTTGACTTAAAGTCAACCGGTTGGGCTGACTCAGCAAGATCGTCATAACTCTTAGGCTGCAATCCTGTCCACTGGTGGTCTTCAGTCTTTTTCATGCCACAACCCCAATAAATAAATAAAGCATGAGGCTGAAGACCCACTGTTGGTCCCGTCCCCCTTCAGAGACCCTATCTGCCCACTCCCTGCCCCATTGCTGCCCACTCCCCGCTCTTTATATGCAATTCCTAGCACTGTTCATTGTAACAAAATATTCTTAAAATTTTGAGAGAGCAGAAAAAGTTACCATGAAGCCTGGCCCTAGTGAAACTATTTTAGCCCCATTGCCATGAACCTGAGCAGGACTGGGACATAGTCTCCCGGTATCTGAAGAGGTACATCAGATGCCTCTCTCCCCCCCCCCCCCCACTTTACCTGGTGGTGCTCCAATCCAGTGGCCTTCAACCTTTTTCATTCCTGTAAGTTGCCGCAACCCCACGACGGAGACTTTGTGACCTCAAGGTTGAAGAACACTGCTATATACACTTACCTGGGCGTAAGACCCATTGAACTTAATGGGCGTTACGCCTGAATAGACATGCATAGGACATGCTGCTAGCCCCTACATCAGATCCACATACCTGGACGGTGTGAGGATGCTCCTGACTGATGGTGATGGTTCGATTATAGACGCTCAGTGTGACCACAGAAGAGAATGGCATCGCCTTACTTCCTTGGCCGTTCTGGATCGTGATCGCAAACGGAGTGAGCGTGGGGTCCTCGGAGCACAGCCCAACCAGCTGGTAGATGCAGGTGCCTGTGAAATTGTATTTCTTTCCATCGAAGGTGGTGTAGTGATGATCCCCGGCTGCGGTGCACGTGGAGTGACTAACGGCGTGGCAGCCCCGGACCCCATCAACTGTGGCACATCGTTCACTGGCCTTGCAGCTGGCAGGCTGGCACACCACCATGCCCAGGCTTGGGTCGCATCTGCAGAGAGAGCCACACTTCTCATCGGCCCAGAACTCCTCCTCTGGCTTATAGTAAAGGCCATTGTAGGTGCAGCCACAGCTGCCCACGGGGACACATTTATCAGCGCTGAGCACATAGCCTTCGTTGCACTGACAGGTTTCCACGCAGGGCTTGTTGCAGGTGGAAGGAGAAGAGCGGTCGGAGCAGCTGGCCGGGCAGGCATTTCCGCAGGCCTCATAGTGGCTGTTCTCCGAACATGGCAAAGCTGGGAGAGGACAGAGCGGCAGAGACCTTACAGGAGGCAAAGAAATCAAGTCCCAAAAGCAACATGTAAGCGTGCAATCCTAACCCACTTTCTAGCACTGACATCGCTGTGCCGATGGGACATGCACTGCATTCTGCATTGGGGAGGAAGTCAAGGGAGCCTCCTGAAGGTAAGGTCATAGTTGTATCTTACCTTGGGGCTGTAGGGCTGACAGCAGACTACTGGACAAAGCAGAGGCTCAGTTGGCCCAATGGAACAGGGGTCTAGGAATTTGGTCCATCTATTACTGCACCCCACTTTCCTTAGTAGATACTTCATATTAGACCCAAGTTGGAGGCTTGCTCTATAAAGAAACCATCTTACACCAAACCCACCCATCATTTCATCCATGTTGGCTTTGCCCATTTCCGTCTCCTGTATGATCAACCCAGCCGTGGTACCCTGTTATCTTGGGATCGGGGCCCTTAACTGTTCAAACATAATCAAGCGTGTTGTAGTTCTGCTACTCCAGTGATTTGCAGCCTTTTTCATCTCGTGGCACACTGACAAGGCACACCATCAGTTTTTTGACAACGGAGAAGGTACACCACACAGCCGGCCGGGGGGTCCGATCCTCCAATGGCCCCACTGATATGTGACTCTCCCCCGAATTCTATATGTGCCACGGCACAGTGGTTGAAAATAGCTGTACTACTCTATCTATATGTTCTGAGCTCCTTGGAGAAAGGGCAGTATAACAGTGTACTAAATACAAACCTACATTTGATTTTTCATGATCAGGATCAAGTGATAAAACAGCCTGGCTCATACATCCTTCTTGGAGCCAGGGGCCTCAAACAGAAATCAATACTTGATCCCACCACGTCAACTTGCACTCACCACAACCACTCTCTGTTCTCCAGTCTCCAACAACCACACCCTCCTTGTGGCAGCTGGAAGCGTAGGCAGTCAGGGCCTGGCATAGGATGTTCTTGGCCCCGCCGTTGAGGCAGACATCATAGATACAGCTATCAAAGAAGTCGTCAGGGCTGACCTTCTGATGACATTTGTGGAAGGGGCCACCTTCCAGCTTGGTGATGAGCCCGCAGAATTCCTCGCTCTCAAAGAGCCGGCGTTGGCTTTCCTCACAAGTCGGGCAGTTCCCCTGGCAGAAGTCCCAGCAAAAAGGGTCGCGATCTTTCACTTTCCATTTCCCAGCCCACTCCACCACAGACGTGGCCTTGTCGCCTGTGGGCGTCACCATGTCGTCGTCTGGGTTTTGGTTGAAATTCCCACATAAGCCACAGGTGGTGCCATAGTAGCTGCTGGGCAAGGTGATCTCCACCAGCCAGGTCCAATCAAAAGAAACGACCAGCTGAAAGTCGGTTTCCAGCACAGCTTTCAAGCCACTCTGGTAAAGCCACAACTTCCCATCTTCTAGAGTTACAGGCAGACTCGTGATGACACCATTCAGCTGGAAAGAAGGGACAGAATCATTAGTCTATCTCATTTTACAACAGTATCTTAGCTTGTCTAGATAGGTTCCAGAGATTTGTCCTGCCCCAAAGCTGTAATCTCCAACCAATCTGTATTGTGCTATTCTGTTTTGGCCAAAACAGCACATTTTAAATCTGCTGTCTGTGGAACTCTTTGCCACAGGAAGTAGTGATGGCATCTTGCCTGGATGCCTTTAAGAGGGGATTGGACAAATTTCTGGAGGAAAAGTTCGTCACAGGTTACAAGTCATAGTAGGTATGTGTAAACTCTTGGTTTTAGAGGCAAGCTGCCTCTGATTGCCAGATGCAGGGGAGGGCACCAGGACGCAGGTTGTGTCTGTTGTCATGTGTGTTCCCTGAAGCATTTGGTGGGCCGCTGTGAGATTCAGGAAGCTGAACTAGATGGGCCTTTGGCCTGATCCAGCGGGGCTCTTCTTATGTTCTTATGCTTCTTGCTTAAACTTTGATGTGTTTCATATCAAAGCTTGCAAGCCTTATCTCTGTTCCTGAGCTGGATGTTTCTGTTTTGCTTTAGCGTGGCCAAGTGGTGTGGCTTTACATCTGTTCCTTGATGCTTTCTCCCACTCCGCAAATCTTAAATTCACATCTGAGCTGAACTTTGTCAAGTGATGTGTATTGGTGCTTTGAGCTGTTTTATGGGAAGGTTTTGCATGTTTACCCCTTTAAAACAACAGCAGCAACCTATGGTTCTGCATTTTGTGTGCCTGTATACAGAATATAAGTAGTTAATATACAGAATGAAATGGGGGGGGGGAGAGAGAGAAGAGATGCATGGGATAAATTTAACTCTGAGAACCAGGGTGGTGTAGTGGTTCTGCTGTCGAACATAGACATGGAAGACGTGTGGTTGGTCTGTGGAACTCCTTGCCTCCGCATGTGGTGATGGCATCTGGCCTGGATGCCTTTAAAAGGGGATTGGACAAATTTAATAATAATAATAATAATAATAATAAAACTTTATTTTTATCCCGCCCTTCTCCCTAACGGAACCCAGGGCGGCTAATAACATATTAAAAAAACAGATTTTAAAAACATTAATACATAACAGATAAAAACATTTAAAAACACATTACAGAGGCCATAAAAACAGTAGTCAGATTAAAAGACAGAAAAAAGAGCAAGTCACCGAGGAATCAAGCCTGTAACAAACTAAAAGACGTATAAAAATGTTAAGAAGGCCAGAAATCAGAAGGCTTGTTTAAACAACAGTGTTTTCAGGCCTCGCCGAAAACTCTCAAGAGAGGGAGCCATTCTCAAATCAAATTTCTGGAGGAAAATCCATTACGGGTTACAAGCCATAATGGGTATGTGCAGCCTCCTGATTTTAGAAATGGGCTACATCAAATGCAGGGGAGGCCACCAGGATGCAGGTCTCTTGTTGTTTCGTGTGCTCCCTGAGGCATTTGGTGGGCCATTGTGAGATGCAGGAAGTTGGACTAGATGGGCCTATGGCCTGATCCAGCTGGGCTCTTCTTATGTTCTTATCCAGATTCAAATCCCTGCTCAACCATGAAGCTTCCTGGGTGACCTTGGCTCAGTCCCTATCTCCCAGCCTGAACCTACCACACAGGGTTGTTGTGAGGACAAAGGAGGGGAGGAACTATGTACACCACCTTGAGCTCCTTGGAGGAAGAGCAGTATAAAATGTGAATATATGGATTATTCTGGGAAGGGTTTGAAACATAGAACAGAAAATTCTCAGTTGCCTCACCAAACTACAGATCCCAGAATTCTTTGAGCTTGAACGCACACTCTTACTTAGTCAACAGCCTAACCAGGTTGGTGGTGTACATTGCCTCTGACTTGGCTAGGCTTTTGGTGCTGACTGATGGGCTCCTCCTCTTCTATTCATGCTCTGATGCTGGGTTGTATCAAGTCCTATTTTGGGACTCACCCGGATTTTGCCAACTTCCTTTCTGTGGATGGAGATGCTGTGTCCGTACACATAGACGGTTGTCGTTCTCACAAAGGAAATGGCCTGACTGCCCCGGTTATCATTTTTCTCATCGACTCTGAACGGCACCAGCGTAGGGTCGTTCCCGCAGTACTTGACAATGGTGTAAGTGCAGGTACCCTGGAAATCAAAGTCCCAGCCATCGAATGTGTGGTAGTGAGGATCTCCCCAGCCCCAGCAGGTCTCATTGTAGTCTGGGACACACTTTGCTCGGCCCTCCTCCACCTTGCAGCTTTCCTTGGTCCGGCACTTGAGTGTTTTACAAGGGTCTGAAAGGAAGAAATCGTAGTGGGTTCGGCACAACCATCTGGGAGTTTTGGTAAAGTATAGGCATCCCCCATATCTGCGAATCCCATACCCACTGTTTAACTTATCCACACCCACACATTCATTACTTCTTCCAGCCCTTCCCAGTGGTGTTGCAGCAACTGTTACCTTGCAGATGCCCGATCTCGGAAGCTAAGCAGGGTCAGGCCTGGTTAGTACTTGGATGGGAGACCGCCTGGGAATACCAGGTGCTGTAGGCTTATGCCATAGTCTTTCGAGACTGAAGGTTGCCAACCATCTCCCTATACTGAACACTATCTCCCAATCTCGTCTGATCTCGGAAGCTAAGCAGGGTCAGGCCTGGTTAGTACTTGGATGGGAGACCACCTGGGAATACCGGGTGCTGTAGGCTTCTACCATAGTCTTTCTAGACTGAAGGTTGCCAACCATTTGTCCAGACAGTGCGGGCTGCACTGGGGGGTGAGCATGGGGGAAGGGGGGTGACACCACTACAAGCCAAAATTATTAAAATCTTGGTATTTCTTAATAATACCATCATGTTATATATCATTCAATGCGTAATTTCTTGCGGAATATAATGAAACAAACCACGCTGAAATAGCTCTATTCTATCAAAAGTTATAGTTAAAAAACCAGTGGGGAGTGGGGCGATGGTGCATCCCAGTGCCCTACCGCTTGGGTTGTAGCCCCAGCCACTGTATGGGAGAACATACATCATGGGGGTGATGCGTTGGCCTCCTGCACTGGGTGACGTAAACTCCAGTGATATCACTGGCCCTTCCTATTACAGAATGCTAGAGGAGGAACACGAGACGCTAGAGAAAGGAGACAGCCAGAATGCTAACGGCAAGTGGACAGCGTCCTGCAGACAGTGTTCTGTTCTGGCTGTCTCCCTCCTCTAGCATTCTGTCTAACTGCTTCTCCCATCCCTCCTTTAGCATTCTGTAACAGGGAGGGCTGCAAACCACGAGCACTACCAAGGAAGAGCTGTAAGAAGCTTTAAGAAACAATGCTCAGTGCCACAGTAAGTATAGGGTTCATTTTTATCTGCCATTTTGGCACCCATGGAAGGAGGTAGTGGGAACATATGAGAGCCAGGGTGGCATAGTGGTTTGGGAGGTGGACTTAGACCTGGAAGATGCAGGTTCGAATCCCCCCTCAGCCACAAAGCTTCCTTGGTGACCTTGGGCCAGTCACTTTCTAGCCTCGCCTACCTCGCAGGGTTGTTGTGAGGACAAAAGGAGGGCAGCAGCTGTGTACACGGCCCTGAGCTCTTTGGAGGAAGGGCGGCACAAAAATGTGAACAATTAATAAATAAATAAAACATCCCCCCCCCCCACAGAAACAGGGGAATGCCTGTATATCTGGTGTGCTCCCTGGGGCATTTGGTGGGCCGCTGTGAGATACAGGAAGCTGGACTAGATGGGCCTATGGCCTGATCCAGTGGGGCTGTTCTTATGTTCTTATTGCCCGTCTCCAAGCGAAATCTGTGTCGCAAAACCGCCCACTCAGCTGGAGCCCCCAAGCACCCTCTGAAGGCTCCTTCCACCCATGACAGCCTTTCACCTTTATTGATGCAGCTCATGATCCCATCTTGAACCTTGCACTCTTCGTCACCGGCACAGGCGTGAGATTCGCAGATGACTCCCCGGCCTGGGATACAGCTGCAGATGTGTTGGCATTCATTCAGAAGGACCTTCTCATTGGGCTGGGCGGGCATTTGCCAAGGGGAAAGCACAACCATCGCATTACCAACTACCACCATAGTTTCCATTGCCAAACACATTTCAGATCCCTGGTGGTCAGATCAGGAACAGAAGCCCAAAATACTGTTTCCCAAGCCCTTTATTCTAACCGCTATATTGTTTCCTTCTCTTCCAGATCTGAGAAGAGAACTCAGTAGTCCTGACTCACATATAAAGAAAAATATATACAACTTGAAAGGCAGGAGAACAAAGCCTGGGGGAAAAAAAATTCAATGCAAGTTCATTTCTTTTCTGTTTGTATCTGATCTTGAATATACTGTCTAGACTAGCAGAGAAGCAAAACAGTTTCTTTTGACTAACAGCCTTTAACACAACCAACAGTAAACCTCTGTGAGGTATCAGAGATCTCAAAGTGGGTACTCTTGGCAGAGGGGTGCCACCTTGGCAGCCTGAAAACCAAAGAATCTTGACCTCAGCTGCTCTGCAGCGTACCAGCAAAGAAAATGAAAGAAGAGCATTAAATGTCACAGGTACGAAAGAGTGCAGGATTATTTTACGGTCAGAGGTCCATGAAGCCTGGACCTCTTGGCCTTTAATAGCTGCATCACAGGTAGAAATTCAACAGGGGCAACTTTCCCCTACAATGGTGAGGCAACGCTTCACTTACCAATGAATGTTTCCATAAACTGTAGTCTTGGTGGAGTGCTGGTCTATCAATCTCAATGCAACTTGAGATCGCAACTTGAGATTGACCATTTACAACTCAGTTTAGGTGTCCTCTGGGAGATCACATCATATCTGACCAACTCTCTAATGAAGGTTGTGGACACCTGATGTTTGGATGGTTTCACAGGAGCTAAAGCAGTGGTTCCCACACATTTAGCACCAGGACCACTTTTTAGAATGAGAATCTGTCAGAACCCATTGGAAGTGATATCATGACCTGAAGTGACATCATCAAGCAGGAAAATTTTTAACAATTCTAGGTGGCCATCCTACCCACACTTCCCCAGGAGTAACTTTCATTTACATAAAAGAATATACATAGTAGCTTGTTAAAAGTACGGGTCTGTAATATTTCCCCATATGCAGTCACAATACTAATGTAGCACCAAATCTATTATATGAAAAATAAAATATTAAAATGAATGGGGACCCACCTAAAATTGGCTCATGACCCACCTAGTGGGTCCTGACCCACAGTCTGAGAAACACTGGGCTAATGAAACCACTCCTGCCGAGCCTTGCAGTAATTCAACCATAGAACATGGATTTTGCATATAAAGGGTCTCAAGTTTAATCTCTGTCATCTCCAGTTGAAGGGACCTCTGCAGGTTGGACCCTTCACTCCCGGGTCAGACAGGAAGAGCATCTCCTCGCAGGGCATCCCGTCCTCCTCCTCCCAGATGCTCAGGTGAAACAAAAGCCTGAATCATTCCACGTATCTCCTAACACTACACTGGTAAGACAAGACCATGTTGCTATCTCCTCTAGGGGGACGCACCTTGTAATAGCTTCCATTCCCAGAGCATCCACATTTATCCACAGCGACGCAGTCAAGGCCGTCAAAGAAATACCCATTATCACACTGGCAACCCTCGGAGCAAGTCTCGGGGCAGATCCTTGAGTCCGTGATCCCGGCACAGTCGGTGGAGCAGAAATCGGCACAGACTTCGTAGTGGCTGTTGGATGGGCAGGTCAGAGCTACAGCAGAGAGAGAATTTGCGTTTTTAAAAAAAGGATGAAAAAGATCTCTCAGCTGCAATTCTATGCAAGTCACCATTAAACTCAGGGGGGCATCTTCAGGTAGATATAAATAAAACAGCACTAGTGTAATTAGTCTGTGGAACTTCTTGCCACAGGAAGGAGCGATGGCATCTTGCCTAGATGCCTTTAAGAGGGGATTGGACAAATTTCTGGAGGAAAAGTTCATTACGGGTTAAAGGTCATAGTAGGTATGTGCAAGCTCTTGGTTTTAGAGGCAGGCTGACTCTGATTGCCAGATGCAGGGGAGGGCACCACGCCACAGGTTGTATTGTGAGCTCCCTCAGGCATTTGGTGGGCCACTATGAGATACAGGAAGCTGGACTAGATGGGCCTTTGGCCTGATCCAGCGGGTTTCTTCTTATGCACTGCTGGTGTTGCTAAGATTGCACTCCAGGGGGCAGACCTGTGCAGAAAATGAGGGTGAAAGATGGGGGAAAGCCATGGGCCCCTCTATTCTCCCCTCCTACTGCCATCAATCAGTCCTAAGTTGGCTGGAATGATAGGCCAAGAGATCTAGAGCTACTATCCCTTATTCAGTTGTTGAACCACAGAGAAACACTACAACCACACCTGAATCACTTTGACTATGGACTGGGAAGTAAGATTGTCATAACCAAACTATTGAGTGGGCTTGACACTCTGGCACGCCTGCCTGCTGGAGGTTCCACCCTTTCCTCCTTCTGGGGGTCTCTGAGGACTTGGCGTTTCAACTATGTGTTTGGTTCGGGGAGAAGGTTGCTGTGAGATGCTTCCGTTTTAGTTGCACTTAATGGCTGCCTTTGTGGGTAGATCTGTGCGCATAGAAATCATGGCTTTTTGTTTTAGTTTTGTAAGATGCTCCTTTCATTTTAGTAAGGGAAGCTTCTTTGCATCATAATTTTGTTTTACAAGGGCGTAATCTAGCAGTTCCCAAACTTTTACCGCAGTCACGACCCTCAGCCATCATGGAGCCCTGTTGATGTGGTGCCATCAACCATCTCTCCCAGTTGCCGCCTTCTTGAATTGTGTGCAGTCTTGTGTGATATAAGATAGGAGAGCTGGTAAGAAAAGGCCACTGGGGACATCCTGACATGCCCCTGTGAATATGCCATGGTGCCCTTGGGTGCCGCAGCACACAGTTTGGGAACCACTGATATAATATCTATGTGCACATGCACCCATCCACCCACCCATTAAATTATAAATAAAAATTGTTCAACCACACGGACCTAGACTTGAGCATCACAGTACTCACGGCAGAAGGATGCACTCCTCCATGGCTGGACAGAGACCCCGGCCTCTTGACAGGCAGACACATAGCTCTGGATACTCTGGCACAAGGCCTCACTGTCCCCATTGCCCAGGCACAAGTCATAGATACAATCATCGAAATACACATCGGGATCCACTTTGCCATGGCAAGCACCGAAGGGACCGTCAGCTATGGTGAGGAGCCCACAGTAGTTGTGCTGCTTGAAAATGTCCTTCTTCCTCTCCTCGCAGACTGGGCAGTTGTTCCCAGAGCATCCATCTGAGCAAACTCCAGCTGCCCCAGGGATCGGGACCTTCCAGGCTGACCCAAATGCAGTGACGTCTGAAGTTGCCTTGCCATCAGGAAGCAAGAACTCATCGTCCCTCCGGCCATTGTAATTCCCACATAGGCCACACATCTGCTTTTGATAGGTGCCTGGGACAGTGACCCTCACACGATACACCAGGTCATAGCTCACAAGAAGGCCAAAGTTTGTTTGTATCAAGACCTTATTCCCATGCTGGAAGGCTCTGAGATGTCCATCAAAAAGAGCTATAGGGAGGGCCTGAAATATTCCATTCACCTGCAGGTAGGAGAGGGAGTGCAGGGCATGAATTTGGGCATGTTGGGTGGTTGATGGTCACAAAGCTAGCTTCAAGTACCTTTGCTTCCAGTCCTTACCACAGTCACAGGTTCAACTCTCAGCAAGTCAAAGTCAACCCCAGTTGACATTCCCAATAAGAAAACTTGCATAAGAAAATCCCCTAAGAAAATCAGAGAATCTCATTTGGCTTCCCTTGTAACTTCTCACATGGGTCCTCACCACTCCCGTGTGATACAAGGACATCTGCAAGAGGGATCTGAAGGCCTTAGGAGTGGACCTCAACAAGTGGGGAAACCCTGGCCTCTGAGCGGCCCGCTTGGAGGCAGGCTGTGCAACATGGCCTTTCCCAGTTTGAAGAGACACTTTGCCAACAGTCTGAGGCTAAGAGGCAAAGAAGGAAGGCCCATAGCCAGGGAGACAGACCAGGAACAGACTGCACTTGCTCCCAGTGCGGAAGGGATTGTCACTCCTGAATCGGCCTTTTCAGCCACACTAGACGCTGTGCCAGAACCACCTTTCAGAGCGTGATACCAGAATCTTTCAAGACTGAAGGTTGCCAACATTCCTCACCACTGTAGGAATCTGTATTTGCTTTTCGTTTCACTTTGTGTGAAATTTCAGGGCCAACCTTCACGGTGTGTAAAAAACCCCCAAGATATTTGACATTCCTTACATACACCCCCTGAACATTATCTGGTTTCTTCTTTCAGGGGAGGAGCCCTGAGAATGGTTTTTGAACTTCACTTTTGCAAAAATTTGCTGGGTAGCCCTGATTCGTTACCTACCTTGACCAGACCCCTCTTGTTCTGCACCAAGGTCAGCTTGGTGCCATAGACCTCCACGGAAACCATCTTGGTGACCGAGACTTTTCCACTTCCCCAGGCTTCATTCTCCTGGCTGACCGTAAATGGAACCAGATGCTCCTTGTTGGTGAAGGAGGTCTTGGCAAGGATGTAGGTACAGGTACCCTGAAAGTTGAAGTGGACTCCATCGAAGGAGATGTAATGAGGGTCACCAGAAGCAGAGCAAGTAGCTGAACCAACTGGGTGGCATTTCTGAATGCCGCCCACCACCCTGCATTCCTCATTAGGGCCACAGGAGACTTCCTTGCATGAAACAGTTCCACCAGCCTGGCACACGCACTCCACATTGCACTTGTGGGCTGGGTAAAAGGTTTGGCCAGCTGAGTAGTACCGTTCCTGGTACACGCAACCGCACTGAGACACGGGGACGCAGCGGTCACCACTCCACACAAAGCCTTCGTCACAGATGCAGCCCTCTGCGCAGTGCGCCGAGCAGGGAACGGGTGAGAAGAGGCTGCCGCAGGTCTGTTGACACCCCCTGGCGCAGAGTTCATAATGACTGTTTTGGGGACAGACTGGCTCTGAAACGAGAGGAGAAGGATATGCACGTTCCATACTTCAGTGTGGCTTGAAACGCTTCCTCGTTCACGCCCACTTTTGAAGCACTGCAAAGTAGGAAACCGAGCACTGATCCCTCTGTCAATTTTTGTGGTTTCAGAACTCACTCCTGGGTACAAGACACTTGCAAATGTTATCTGTGTTTGACCTGCAGTCGTTTAAACACACAGGAGCAGCCAGCGAGGGATTATCCAGCAGCAGATGCACTCAAGCAAAAAGCTGGGAGCATGAACAGCACATGGGGAGAATCTCTCAGTATACAAAGTTTCCTTCCCTCTGATTTTGAATGGAAAAGGGCTGGACCTGAACCAGGAAATTCTAGGCTCAGATGCTTACTCAGCGATGTGGGTCATGAAGGGGCTTGTAAACACCTAGTTGGCAGAGAGATCTGGAGCTGTGGCACCTTTTCCGTCTCTCGTTCTTCCTTCTGTAGTTCCGGAGGGAGAAGGAGCAGAGGTGTAACTAGGGCAGAGCATGAGGGGCACCTGCCCTGGGTGCCATGCCAAGGGTGACACATGACTGCCCCTCTGGCTCCGCCCTAGTTCTAGAGGAGGCACTATCGGCCTCATGACCCTTCTTCTATGGATGCTCCCCCTCAAGAAACAGGGGGCATGAAGCTACCACCACAAGCATTTCCTTCTCCCAGGAGAACCCAGAGTGACATCACAATATCAGTGATGTCACTGCCCCTGGGGCAATGCGTTACACCTCTGAGAAAGTCCGTTACACCTCGGAGGAGGAAGCTGCCACTGCTACCATCCTCTTTCAACTTGCTCTCTGCAAGTGAGCAGAGGATTGAAACGCCGCCTAGCGGAGAGGCAAGCTGGAGAGGGCATCAGACAGATGCATCGGGGATTTGTCCTTACAACAGCCCTCTAAAGGGCCACTCAACGTAAACATTTCAGGTGGCCTCAGAGATGGGCCAGCCCTAGCGATGAATGTACCAAGGATATCATACGCAGTGTGTGCTCTCAGCAGCAGAAGGCAGTACATTTGGAACATCTCCCCACATGTAAGCAGGCGTTCCCACATGTGCATGGGGTACAGGTTCTAGCTGCTTCTGCAGGTACCAGAAACTGTGGTTAGCAACAAACTCTACAAGAAGCGGTTCACAAATCCCCATCACCATGCAGATGATATATCTGTCTCTGTTTGCAGCCCTCCTGTGTCTTGCTGTCTTTGTGGTGTCTGCAAATACTAACAGGCAGCACTAACAGGAAGTGGGTAGGAGGGCTCAAAACAACACGCTGCTAAGTGTTGCATTGTTTTCAGCCCTCCACCCTGCTGTCTGGTAGCGTTTGCAGCATCACAGAGGCAGTGAGACACAGGAGACAGGGACAGGAGGGCCGCAATCAGAGACAGGTAAGTCATTTAAGAACGTAAGAACATAAAAGAGTCTTGCTGGATCAGGCCAAAGTCCCATCTAGTCCAGCTTCCTGTATCTCACAGTGGCCCACCAATGTCCCAGGGAGGAGTACACAAGACAACAGACACAATCTGTGTCCCTGTGCCCTCCCCTTACTATGACTTGTAACAATGATTTGCACAATGGGGGGGGGAATTCGTGAACCGCAGATAAGTGAAACTGTGGCTACGGGGCACACAGATAAGGGGGGAAGCCTGTACAATTAAATACACTTCCAAATCTTTTCCGAATCTCATTGTAGACATGTCCTAGGACGAGCTGTGTTCTTTTTATCACAAGGAGGAGAAAATCAAACGCGTACTCACTCCAGGATATGTGGATCCTCCAGATGTAGATGGTCACCCAACTGGCTTGACAGGCCAAGGCGTAAGCAGCGATGACATGCCCCAGCACAGCCCGCTGGCCACTGAATGTGCAGTAGTCATAGACACAGTCCATGAAAAACACCTCTGGGTCAATTCTGCTGTGGCACTCCCTAAAGGGACCGCTCTTGTCCACAAGGAGCCCACATTCTAGGTTGTTGCCTCGTTGGCTCTGGGCAATGTTTCCTAACCCAGGACACTCCCTGAAGCTGGTTTCCCCACATCCCAGGGACTCTGCCACCCTCCAGCTCTGACCCAAAGCTGCTGAGTCACCATCACCATTGGTCAAGTCATCTCGGCTGTCTCCATTGAAGTTGCCACAGAGACCCTCAAGAGCCCCTTGGTAGGTTTTCGGCACAGTGACGGTGAGATGGCTTTGCCAGTCGAAGGTAACCATGAGGCCAAAATCAGTTTGGAAAACTGTATTCCAGCCCTTTCGGTAGATGTAGATTTGCTCCAGGCCCGTTCTATAGGGCAGGTGGGTCAGCAAGCCATTCACCTGGGAACAGAAACAGAAGAGGAGAAGCCTGTAAGAATGAAATCTGACTGCGTCATATGAAATGAATTCAAATTAAATTTTTGTCTTTAAATTTAGAGCATATATTGCTTTTGAAATCCAACTTGGATACTTATTTTAAAGCATCAGTCCGGTGACTTTTAAGGCAACTGTTTATGATCCCCTCTCCAAATTCAATATTTTGATGTCTTCCTTTGAAAAATCTTTTTTTTCCTACAAAAAACCTAAATTCCAATAGTACCTATAACTGCTAATTCTAAGGGGAGAAAAAAAGGGAGAAAATGAAATGCAAACCTTCAAGGGAGGGCACCAGGATGACAAGAGAGGGCACCAGGATGAGGTCTCTTGTTATCTGGTGTGCTCCCTGGGGCATTTGGTGGGCCGCTGTGAGATACAGGAAGCTGGACTAGATGGGCCTGTGGCCTGATCCAGTGGGGCTGTTCTTATGTTCTTAACTACAATTCCCAGGAGGCCTTGCAGGTCTCTTGTTATCTGGTGTGCTCCCTGGGGCATTTGGTGGGCTGCTGTGAGATACAGGAAGCTGGACTAGATGGGCCTGTGGCCTGATCCAGTGGGGCTGTTCTTACGTTCTTAACTACAATTCCCAGAAGGCCTTGCAGGTCTTCTTGTTATCTGGTGTGCTCCTTGGGGCATTTGGTGGGCCGCTGTGACATATAGGAAGCTGGACTAGATGGGCCTATGGCCTGAGCCAGTGGGGCTGTTCTTATGTTCCCAAGAGACACTGAGGGAAGGCGATTTAAGTGTGTGTGTGTGTGTGTGTGTGTGTGTGTGTGTCCATCTCATTCATTTCCAATCTCCAGCTTGTTCCTCATTGGAAGCAGCTCTGCAGAAGCCTGCATTTCATTGGCCTAATAATGATCAAAGCCCACTAAGAGACCCGATAAACATAATTAGCTGCCTTTTACTAAAAGTCAGCCCAATTCTACCTAAATTCCCCCATGCCAATGCTGCAGGGCCAGCAAAGCTTATGCTGTATCCCATAGGGGGGATTTTTCAGTCCGGAGCACTCAAGGGGACATTTGTCCTCTTTGCCCTGGAGTAAGCCCCAGCCTGCGTAACGGGTCCACTTGGACATGTGCCTGGATGCGAATCCGAGTGGATCTGGGTCAGCAGATCGGGCCCTGGAAGGGAGATGGATAAGGTATGAGCCACTGTTGCCATTCCACCCCCCTCCTGGGTCCGATCCAGACACCCCCTGCCCGCTCTGCACTCTACCCCTGCCACCGTGCTGCTCAGAGAAGCCCTTACCTGTTCTGAGGTTCTGCACTGGCACAAATGGAACAGTGTAGGCCTTTCATAGGGATCGAATCTGACACTTTCTGCGTACAAGGCATGAGCTTTACCTCTGAACTAAGTCCCCCTCCCCAAAAGTCATCCACACGTACAAGCTTCGTTGAGAGCATGTGCTCTGACATGCACACATGGGCTGCTAGGCTATTGGGCCACAACTCACTGTCTCCCAGAAGCAGGCTGTCTTGGACTCACCATGACCTTTCCCCGGTAAGCCCAGCTGATGGTGATCTCCAAACCGTACACTTGCACCTTGATCAGCTTGTTGAGGGACATGGACCAGCCACCTTGGCGTGAGTTCTGGACCAAGATCTGGAAATTGACCAAGTCCTGACTCTTCTTATTTAAACCGGCCAACTTGTAGAGGCACGTCCCCTGGAAGTTGAAACTCTGACCGTCAAAAGTGTGGTAGTGGGAGTAACCGGTGGCAGAACAGGTGGAGTAGCCAGCCGGATAGCAGTTCCGGATCCCGTTCTCCACGGCGCACTGTTCCCCAGCCTTGCAGCTGGCCGCCTGGCACGTCACTTGTTTGCTCTGTGAGTCACAGGTGCAGCGTTTAGTACACGCGCTGTCTCCCCAGAACTGCTCATTGGGCGCAAAGAGGCGACCCTCGAAAACGCACCCGCAGGCACTCTTGGGGATGCATTTTCCCGCATCCAACACAAAGCCCTCATTGCATTGGCAGGTCTCAACGCAACGTAAAGAGGAGCAGTTTGTGGGCACCGCTTGGTCGTTGCAGGTGGCAGGGCACGCAGAGCCACAGGTCTGGTACTGACTGTTCTCAGGACAGGGTAGAGCTGAAAGCGAAGGAACAAGAGGGTCACCGCGGCACTGGTTGGCAACCTTCAGTCTCGAAAGACTATGGTATAAGCCTACAGCACCTGGTATTCCCAGGCGGTCTCCCATCCAAGTACTAACCAGGCCTGACCCTGCTTAGCTTCCCAGATCATGGCATAAGCCTACAGCACCTGGTATTCCCAGGCGGTCTCCCATCCAAGTACTAACCAGGCCTGACCCTGCTTAGCTTCCGAGATCAGACATGTGCAGGGTAACAGTTGCACTGTCACAGCTCATACTTGACTTCTTCATCAGGACCTGCATTTAGGGTGCTTTCACGCATCGTTCCCAGCAGAGAGACTGGAAGTACATGGCGGCAGATATACTTTCACAGCAGTTTCACACTATTCTGACCGCTGCTCATACTGCTTATTTTTAATAATAATATTTTATTCTTAATAAATATATCCAGATTGAGTACACCTGATCCAAAATGCTTGGGACCAGAAGCGTTTTGGATTTGGGGGGATTTTGGAGTATTTACATATGCCTAATGAGATGTCTTGGGGATGGGACCCAAGTCTTATTCATACATAAGTAACTAAAAAAAAAAATGAGGTACCATTAATACAGTGGGGAAAATAAATGCATTCAGCCCAGTAGCATCACTAGAATACCTTTATCAGCTGTTAAAACAACAGCAAACACAAACAGCAGACAAAAAGTTTTGGATTTTTGTAGCATTTCGGATTTTGGAATTTCCTATAAGGCAAAAGGTCCCAATCTTCTTGGCACCGCGACCCACCGCGTGCTCTCTGTGGTGGTTTGTGACATGGGAATGGCTTACTGGGAAGGTGGGGAGGCACCAGTTCAACAACCTATTCTACTGATCTGCAGGACTAAGAATGGCCTGCAGAAGCCTGGGAAAGTCAGTTTTGGATTTCAGAAGCAAACTTGGCTTTCCAAAAATCAGAAGTGGCTTTCCAAGGTTGCTGTGGGCCATTCCGAGCCCCACAGAGGCCTGCAGAGTGGGTCGCCAGACTAACAGGACCCAAAGAGGCCTCCCCACCCTCCTGGTGAGTAATTCACTTTCTGGAATGGCTCCAATTTGGAGCCAAACTGGAGCAAGGGCAGGTGGGAAGGCCCAGGTTGTGACCCACCGCACGTGAGCTAGCAACCCACCAGTAGGGTGTGGCCCACAGTTTGGAAAGCCCTGAGATAAGGGATACGCAACCTGCATTTAAGAAATATATTACATATTAAATATATATCTTTACTACTGTTAAGAATATTGATGCACTGCTTTCAGACAGAGTGGTTTACCAAATGGTTCATGTGGCTAAATACATAACTATAAAAATAATAAAATAGATGCTTGGATTAAATTGCCATTATTTTGACGGTGTTGAAAACCTGTAATAAAAACAGAATAGCAGCTATTGGGTCATAACCCGTTTGTTCTACTCACGGCAGCCTGTGAGTATCCGCCAGTCAGATAAGATGACGCCTTCTCGCTGACAGGCATCTGCGTAGCTCGCCAAAGCTTGGCACAGAGTCTCCCTGTGGCCCTCATAGAAATAGAGGTCATAGGCGCAGTTGTCCACAAAGATCTCTGGATCAATGACAGAGTGGCATCGGCTGAATGGGCCCCCCTCCTTTTTGCTGATCCAGCCACAGAAAGGCACCACCTTATACCCAACGAGCACCTCCAACGGGATCTTTTTGCAGCCTCCATGACAGTCATCCCAGCAGAAAGGGTCGTCGTCTTTCACCTTCCAGCTCTGCCCAAGCTCTACAGGGCTGGGGGCCAGGGTGCCTTTCGGGGTCGCAAAGTCATCGGCGGGGTCACCGTTGTAGTTGCCGCACAGGCCGCAAACGTTCTCCGAGAAGCTGCTTGAGATCTCGACCTCCAGGCGGCTCCTCCAATTGTAGGAGACTTTCAGTGAGAAGTCCGTCTCAAGGAAGACAGAATTCCCGCTCTGGTAGAGCCGCAGTTTCCCATCCGTCAAGGAGATGGGGAGCCGGGAGCGCTGGTTGTTCACCTGGTGACGGCAATTGTTATGGTTTGACATGGTGCTGGGAGCAAACCAAGGAAGAGGAGAAAGAGGCTGAATAGGAAGTGTGAAAGATAGGAGAATAGAAGGCACTCTTGCTCACCATTCTTTTCTCCTCCACAATTCCTCTCTCTCTCTCTCTCTCTCTCTCTCTCTCTCTCTCTCTCTCTCTCTCTCTGCCACCCCCTTTCCAAACCAGGAATTGTAAGGAACAAAGGCTGTCCATCACCAGGTGATTTTCAAGTCGCCATCAGGTTTGTTTGTTTTTTATAATTGACAAGGCGCACTGCGTTTCTGGTGAGGGATCACACACCCCAATGGCCCTACTAATAAATATCCCTCCTCCAAACTCCTGTGGTTCACTTGTGGACCATTTGCAACACACCAATGTGCTACGGCACACCGATTGAAAATGGCTGCTCTAGAGCCATGTTAGTAAGCCTCCTGGACAAGACTTGCAGGACTCTAGGCAAGATCAAGCCTAAATTTCCAAGCCAGCCACAGCTTAACAGCCATAACTAGTAGGTCATTGGAGACTTAGTCAACTGCCTGCTTTTGCTTCCTGCCTGGGACTTCATAAATGGGAAGGGAAGGTTGGTCGAGCATCTGGCAGCCAAAGCTGCTGGGCAGGCTGTGTTTGCTTTGGTGGATCATCAATTCTACATGTCCACACTGGGCACAGGTTCATGCTACAACCCCAGGAGAGAAACCCGATCCTTACCCTGACAAAGCCATACTCATTTCGGGCCATACTTATGTTCTTCCCATAGACCTGGACAGTCACAAATCCCACGAAGGACACACTCAGCCTGGCCCGGTTCTCATTTTTGGCTGTGACGTGGAAGGCCGGGAGGGTCGTGTCTGGGCCACAGGTCTTGGCCAGGGTGTAGGTGCAGGTGCCCATGAAGTTGTAGTACCGTTTGTCAAAAGTCTGGTAATGGGGGTCACCCAGGGCCCAGCAGATGGCCCTCGACTGGGCCACACACACCGGTTGGCCATTCTTTATCTGGCAAGTCTCCTTCTTTCGGCACTGGATGGAACTGCAGGAAGGTTTGGGGGCTGGTTGAGAGGCTAGTGAGAAAAAGCAAGTTGTCAGCGTAACTGATCATTAATTCATTGTTGGTAGTCTACATTTTTAAGCGGGTTGTATCTTTTCAATTGGTTGTTGGCCGCTCTGAATGTTTCAGTAGAAACAGGGTTGGCCCAGTGTTACCAAGACAGTACAGCAACCAGCACCACTTCTCTGCCTCCTCCCCACCCCCAAATTAGAAAGAAAGATGGAAATAGAGCAGAAAAGAAAGTATGGAGGACAGAAGAGTGCAGGGCTAGAGCACCTCTGACTCTCTAGCCCACCACTCTCTTCTCCACGCTCTCTCTCTCTTGCTATTCTCCCAAACACAAAACAAAGGGACCAAAACAAACTTACCCTATCTATCTATCTATCTATCTATCTATCTATCTATCTATCTATCTATCCCACCCTTCATCCAAAGAACTGAAGGTAATGTACAAAACGATGATTGAATTTTGTCTTCACACCAACAGATAGACTAAAAGAGATTGATTTGCCCAAGGTCATGCAGACAGCTTCAAGATCAACTAAGGATTCATTCCCAGATTTCCCCAGTCTGTGTCCAACACTCCACCACATTGCCTTCCTGTCTCTATCTATCTACTATGCTGATGACCCCCACCTTCATACCCCCCCCATCACTCACCACTTCGGCACAATGCAGCTGCACCATAGCCATTCTCATAGGCAACACCAAAACTCAGCAGTCCAAAGGGGATGTTGGGGTGCTCCACGGAATGGTCACTGTCTCCTTTACCCAGGTTGTACTCGCCCCAGGAGTACTCTGTTCCCGGAATCTGCATCCAAGAGATTCTGCCCAATGAGCGCCTGTCCATGGTGATGCCAGTGGCGGCGGCCGTCTTGGCGACAATGAGTGCGTAATTCTCAAAACCCACCTGGTCCCTGAGAGTGTAGGATGAGCAATAACTGGACACGTCTGGTATGCTCAGGAAGAAGGGGTCAAAGGTCACGCCATTGTGGACACCCCCTGTGCAGAAGAAGAAGACCTGGATGCCAACATTGGCTGTGATGTAGATGGGGGATGAATGTGTGACCTCCAACTGAATTACCTGCCCGGTTTTGAGGTTGTAGCTCTTATGAGTTCCACCAGAAACACAGTTGAGGAGGGTGGTCTGGGAGGTGACAATATACGCAAGGTCATACTTCTTCTGGAAGGAGAGCGGGAGGACAAAGAAGGCCTGGCCCCAGCTAGAGACCGGCAGCAGCTGTTCCACCACATGGTTGCACTTGGTGTTCTTGTAGGCACAGCTGTGTCCACTCAGCACCGCCACTGGCTTCAGGGATCGGATGCACGTGCCGGAGAGATCTTGCCGGCTCTGGAATTGGATGGCTTCAAAGGGTGAAAGGGAGACAGTCAGCTTGCTGCCTGCTGGGTAGATGCGCTCCTGGAATCTCACGCTACCCTTGAGGTGGATCTCTACTGCAACATGATCACGCCAAGCAATGATGGAGAACTCCTTATATGTCTCCGGTGCCTCTCCAGCTGGAGTGAGGACATAGTACTCCGTACCTAGGCTCTGGACAGGGAAGACAATGGTAGTGTCTGTCGACCTGTCCTTGGAGTTCAGGGCCAACACGGTGACGTCCTGGTTGGCTTGCACCACGACGGCATAGCAGGCTCTTGCAGTGCCACCCATCTCCACAAAAGCTGGAATCTTCACTGCCACTGTCTGACTCTGGGCAAGGAGGAAGGACCGTCGGAATCGGGATTTGGAGATGGAGACGGTGAAACTGGTGGAGGGCGCGTAGCTGGAGACGAAGAGCTGGAAGTGAGCATGAGAGTAGTCCAGCTTGTAGTTCTGCATGAAGGCTGTGATGAACTCCCGGCCAAGGGGACTTACAGCCTGGAGGCCTGGAATGAGTGAAAGAAGCAGGAAAATAGTGGGGTGTGTGTGTGTGTACATAAATGCATGCATAGGGAGCCTGAAGCATATTTCATTTGTTCTGAATCATGGCCAATCTCAGCAGAGACACTAGCATCTTACATAAGAACATAAGAACAGGCCCACTGGATCAGGCCATAGGCCCATCTAGTCCAGCTTCCTGGATCTCACAGCGGCCCACCAAATGCCCCAGGGAGCACACCAGATAACAAGAGACCTGCATCCTGGTGCCCTCCCTTGCATCTGGCATTCTGACACAGCCCATTTCTAAAATCAGGAGGTTGCACATACACATCATGCCTTGTACCCCGTAATGGATTTTTCCTCCAGAAACTTGTCCAATCCCCTTTTAAAGGCGTCCAGGCCAGACGCCATCACCACATCCTGTGGCAAGGAGTTCCACAGACCGACCACACGCTGAGTAAAGAAATATTTTCTTTTGTCTGTTCTAACTCTCCCAACACTCAATTTTAGTGGATGCCCCCTGGTTCTGGTGTTATGTGAAAGTGTAAAGAGCATCTCCCTAGCCACTCTGTCCATCCCCTGCATAATTTTGTCTGTCTCAATCATGTCCCCCCTCAGGCATCTCTTTTCTAGGCTGAAGAGGCCCAAACGCCGTAGCCTTTCCTCATAAGGAAGGTGCCCCAGCCCAGTAATCATCTTAGTCACTCTCTTTTGCACCTTTTCCATTTCCACTATGATCTGCTCCTCAGCTACATGATGACCAACCTGCTGCCCACTATTCTCTTGGCACATGCCTGAATCCTTGGTTACCCATCACCAGATATTCCTATGCCAGTGTATTTACAGACCTGGGACGACAGCGAATTTCCTACTTACCACCCAGCAGCGCCAGCCCAACGGTGATTGGAAGCAGCATCCTTGCCCCCATGACTGCAAAGAAAGAGAAGGGTGAATGATTCAGGGCCATGGGGCAGGTTATCATTCTAGGGCAGTGGCGGTCCACCTTCACGGCCTAATTTATGAACCATTGCCACCGTAGGGGCACATATGCAGCCCTGTGCAGTTTCTGGTTGGTTGGCAACCTTCAGTCTCGAAAGACTATGATATAAGCCTACAGCACCCGGTATTCCCAGGCGGTCTCCCATCCAAGTACTAACCAGGCCTGACCCTGCTTAGCTTCCAAGATCAGAGGAGATCAGGCATCTGCAGGGTAACAGTTGCTGCTAGTCATTTCTGAACCCAAGAAATGATTTTCAGGACCACACCAAGCTCCATCTAGCCTGGAATTCTGTTCCCAGGAGAGAAGCCAGTGAACTTTTCCAAGTTTGGGTTTGGGACAAACTTCAGGACTTCAAAGAAAGCCTTCCTACCATGAAAGAACTTCTCAAAACTCCAAGGCTCTAAATGTGTCTGAACTCTGAGAAGTTTGCCAGCACCTCCCTCTCCTCCCTGCCAGCCCCCTACTCTCACAGATCTGCCCCCACCCTTTACTTGCCAGTCTGAAGGTGGAAGCAGCCATGGATGCAAAGGGATTCCCTTCCCCCTCCCCACAGTGGCCATTTGAGGCTAGCAGGAAGGGGTGATTCTTTGGCTAGCTTTGGGTTGTCTCCAAAAAATCCTATATCTCATGCATATGTATGCAGACGCCATTAATTGAAGCCCCTACTAATTGATAAGCCTGATTGCATTGGACAATGCAGAGAGAGAAGGAAATGTAGCCCCCTGAGTTCCATCGCACATCAATGTCCATCTCACAGGTTGCTGGAATGCCTAAAAGCACCTACCTTTGGGGAGCACCTGCCGGTCTCCACACCTGCGCCAGCCAAGTTTATATAGCAGGAAGTCCCCAACGTGGGAAGGAGGCACATACAGATGTGTGTGTGTGCAGGAGAGGCTGAGTCATCGTGTCCTGAAGGAGGGGCACTGAGCACGGATTTGGGTCAGCACAAGTTCCATTCTCCTTTCCGTGGAAGCCTGTTGAAATGGTTAGGTTTGGATTAGTTAATGGGGACTTTAGTTTGTGTGGACAAAGGGATTAGGAGCTGAGAGAGTGACACCTTTTAGAATAAACCTGGGACTTCATCCAAGGGAAACAAAATGAACTTCTGCAACCCCTAAAGAACCTCATCTTTAGGGCCTTTTTGTTCACACAAAAGTAAAACCCACTGTGATCAGTGGAGTTTATTTCTAGATTCAGGATGCATTGATGGCAGCTTTCAGCTTCAGATTTTTTTTAAATCTGCTAGTCCTGTTGGTGGTCAAAACTTACCTTCTTTCACAACACTTGCGAAGAGATGGTAGATATTTCCTTTTTGGTCTACAGTGCATTTTCTTTCAGGTGGGGGTAACTTGAAAGTGTCAACTTTTACATGCACCTGGAGTGTGGATTTTCAACCTTTTTCATCTCAAGGCACTAAAATTGTCAAGGCACACCATCAGGTTTTTGACAATTGACAAGGCACACCATGCTGCCTGTGGGGGGCTCACCCCCCCCATGGGCCCTACTAATAAATGACCTTCCCCCAAATTCCTGCAGCACACCTGTGAACCACTTGTGGCACACCAAAGGGCCATGGCCCAGTGGTTGAAAATGGTTGAGAGCCTGTTCAGCATGGCCATGTTATTCCATTCCTAGGCCTTAGGGGGCAGCAGTCACAAGTATTCACATAGTTCAAGTGACTATGACCAAATTCGTGTGCTTTTGAATTTTCATGCATTGAAGTCATAGTTCCATCAAGGGAAGCTTAAGGGGAAACTCTGTACTTGGGAGCTTTGGGTAGTGGTGGTGGTGGGAGGTCGGTCTCATATCTCCTCCTATAGATATGTATATAACATCCAGTTTTTACCCTGCCTTTGGTACCCCAAGGCAACTTACCATCAAAAGAAAATGGAAGGCAAAATAAGACAGAGGAATCAGAAAGCAAAATATGGTCTTATACAATCAAAAGGTGCATGATGGTTCCCATTCCTTTGCCATAGTGATCAAACTATCACAACAAATCCGGTTATGGGACCACACGCCATGATCTGAGGGTGCAGGATGTGGCCACTTTGCTGAAGTTCTTAGTTGGTCAGTGTCTGGGGAGGTGACCACCCAGGATCCCCCATGTCTGAGTTCCATGAGAAGAGAACAATTGGCTATAGATGAATAATATGACCATGTTGTATTTGGGAAAATTGAACTAGGCAACTGTGGGACAAAAGTAGAGCACCAGTTTGAGATCAAACTTGAGCATTTGAGGCCTGATTGCCTATGGACTCTTTCTGTCAGGACTAAGGAGCCATGACTAGTAGGATCCCACCCTATGAAAAAATAGCTATATTTGAGACCTGTTCTTGGAGGGTCACCTTGGTGGAGCTAGCTGTATATGCCTTGGAAGGCTACCTGCTGTCAAATACTTCTTGCAGTTTGATGAAGCTGCCCACATTGGTACACATGTGAGCAAGTGCTTGCTGGTGGTGGCCCCCAAAATAGAACTCACTCATCACTGATATTTATCTTTTGTTTTCTTCTCCCTCTGCTTCAAAATGTCCCTGCAGGTGATTTCTGCAGGTGGTTTCCTCCTCTGTGCATCTTCCTTTTCTTCTCAGAGTTGGGGTCACCCAGTGCAGTAATTCATGATGACATTCCCATGACTGCATTTGCTCTGGGTATGCCTCATTTGCTTGGCAGGCCATGTCCCACCCTCCCTTTGGGTAGACCTGACCTCATGGGGAGTGAAAAATAGAGGCCAGATCAACTGGAAGTTCAGGTCTACTGGGTGGGTATAACTGGGCTTTTGGTGTCACCCCCCCACTGGTGTCATCCCTGCATCCCTGAGTGATGCCACAGCTTCTCAGCTGTTTGAATTGAGTGCCACAATGCCCTCATCTCAACACAAAGTCTGAAGAAGCTCCTTGTCAACGCCTGAAGATGGGCTCAGTGAATTTGAGCACGCGCAGAAGACCCTCCCAAGTGCACACAACTGCGCATGCCAGACCATGACTCTATTGCCAGTGTTATGACTGCATCATAACACAGCATCTGAGATGGGGGGGGGGATTGTGTCGCTAGTCCTTAGTGATACCATAAAGTTCTAGATACTATGTATAGATGCTAGCTACCCAGGGTGCCAGTTTCCTATGGTCACAAGACAATCTAGCAACCTCATGCTCACCTTTTGCTCAGAGTTTGGAGAATAATGAGGCTGGTTCTTTCTTAAACATCTCCACCCGCATCCCCAACAACCCAGTTTTGTTTCTCCTTTCCACCCAACCTGCCCCATTATGTCCTCCACCAACCCCATCATCCCCTCGCTCCCCAACACAGCCACGCCTCTTAGTCCAACATTTCTCAGAACCAAAGAGTTTGCTGAGCCATTGGGTCAATAATTGTCATCTTCTTTCACACGGGATGGGAAGGGATCCCAATGGTCACGGCTTCTTAATCCACTATTGACTTAAACCGTGTTTAGCAAGAGGATTAAGAGTCTTGCCGATGGCTCTCTAGAACTGGTTACAAGTCACCCAAATAGCTTCCAAGCCATGGAGAGCCTTGGGTGACTGCTTCCATTTCAAACCATAAGAAGAAAGCCTGCTATATCATCAGAGGGTCTAAACTAGCTTCCAGAAGAGTCCGGCTAGATGCTTCTCAAACCTGACTTGAACTGGCAAACACACTCCTATGTAAACGGACCTCTGTGTGGGGAGAAGCGATGGATTAGAGTTCCTGGATACAGTGCCCAGTGCACATGCATTCTTTCCTTCCGAAAGCTCTAAGACAAACTGGCCCAGCCCTGCTTGATCTCGACATTTGCTTCTCCAGTAGCACCATATGCACATATGGAAAAGCAAGCCAAGATGCCTCGTTAAATCTGATGAACAACACCTGACCAAGACTGAGGAGGGAGGGACACCCCAGCTGTCAGGGCAGAGCTGGGTTCGGGAAATCCAACACAAGCCTGGGCTATGGGCTATGTCAGAATGCCAGATGCAAGGGAGGGCACCAGGATGCAGGTCTCTTGTTATCTGGTGTGCTCCCTGGGGCATTTGGTGGGCTGCTGTGAGATACAGGAAGCTGGACTAGATGGGCCTATGGCCTGATCCAGTGGGGCTGTTCTTATGTTCTTAACTACAATTCCCAGGAAGCCTTGCAGGTCTCTTGTTATCTGGTGTGCTCCCTGGGGCATTTGGTGGGCCGCTGTGAGATACAGGAAGCTGGACTAGATGGGCCTATGGCCTGATCCAGTGGGGCTGTTCTTATGTTCTTATGTTCTTATAAGCCAGGTCAACTAAAATGCTGGGGGGGGGGGGGGCGGAAGCTTGACTGCTATCCCATGAATTGTGCCAGAAAGACAGAAGCCAGACTGACAGTGTCCAAATGGGACATGAGTTCAAACCTGCCCTTGGCCACATAACTCACTGGGTGATGATAAGGCATTAACTGTTGCCAGCTGTGCTCTGTTGTATTAGATAGAGAAATAAGGCTGTCAGATGTTTGAATTCGCTTCCCCCCCCCAGCAAAGCTCTTGAGCCATGCAAAAATTCAGCAGAAATGCCTTTCCCAGCATGCAACAGGAATGATGTGAAACATCCGTATCTTTCTTCTGCGCAGCCCACCGGATGCTGGTGGCTGGATTTCGCCTGTTGGAGAAATGGGTCCTTCCCAAGGACCTGGAACATTCCTAGATATTTCTGTAAAATGTGTGTTGTTCCGAGTAAGGCTGCTCTCTGTAGTCGGAGTGACTTCATTTACACCTAGGGCAGGGTTTCTCATAGGGAGATTTACTCCCTTAGTAAGTTTTTGCGGGGGAGGGACAAGGGCAGGGACGCGATCCCCAGGATCGTGCCGCTAAGGGGGGGGGTGAGGGGGTGCTTTTACTCACACAGGGCTGTAGGACGTTGCAGGAGGTGCGGGGAGCCCCGCGCAGCCCTCGGCAGGGCTCGCTGAGGTTTGGGACATTCAAAACAAATGATCGCAAAGCACCTCTTGGAGGCCACCCAGTTTTTGTTTTTTTTGTATTTGCGGTCACATGCAGAATGTCAATGTTCCTTCTGCTGTACATTTTAGGTGTAATCCTATATACGTTTGCCAGAGAGTAGACCTCATTGCACTCACTTAACTTACTTCAGAGTAGACATGCCCTGGATTGTGCAGTTGGCATGTTTCAGGGGATGAACGTAGTCCCTTTGACCCCTCCCTCCATCACTGTTTCTGCTGTGGTCCGTTGTGTCAGAACACACACCTCTCACCTGCAGCGCTACCAGCAGACCGCGCGTGAGGTCATCGCATTCTTGCACCATTGATTCCAAAGAAGGTGGATTTTCTGCATTAAAACCCATTTTTGCCCAGCCCACAGGTGGGCACATGTGATTCCGTTGCGTATATGCAAGGTTGGGCAGAAACGGCTTAAAAAATGAGATGAATAAGTGCGGATAGGAGGACAATGGATGGAGGACGTCATGTGAAAACCCCATAATGACGGAGTGAGCAAAGTGTGACAATCCCAGCCTAAGCAGCCCATATTCACTGACCAGGATTGGTCAATATCCTGGTCATAAGCACAAACAAACAAGCAGCTCAAATCAGATGGGAATTATCCTATCCCTGGTTTTCCTGCTTAGACTAGACAATGAAAGCGGCCCCTGATTTGCACAATTATAAGCGTCACTTGCCATTGTTCTTAATTAGAGCAGGTGGCACAAATACTTCTCTGTTTACTTTCTCCCCCTGTGCCAATAGCACTTATCTTAAATCTAAGGTTTAAGGCTGACTGCACCTAAACAAAGGGTCCTGGTGCAATCAATTTGCATAGATTCTAGTTCCTCCTGGTGCATATTCCCAATTCTGTTTCAAATTGCTAAAATACTTCCTTCCTCCCCCCCCCCCCCCAATTGCCCTCAGCTTCCTCTTACCTGACTGCTTGGCAACCTTCAGTTTCGAAAGACTATGGTATAAGCCAGGGGTGCCCAAACCCTGACCCTGGGGCCACATGCGGCCCTCGAGGTCTCTCATTGCGGCCCTCAGGGAGCCCCCAGTCTCCAATGAGCCTCTGGCCCTCCAGAGATTTGTTGGAGCCCGCACTGGCCCAACGCAACTGCTCTCAGCGTGAGGGTGACTTTTTGACTTCTTGCATGAGCTATGGGATGAGGGCTTCCTGCACTGCTTGCTGTTTCACGTCTGTGATGCAGTAGCGGCAGCAAAGGAAAGGCCAGCCTTGCTTGTGCAAGGCCTTTTATAGGCTTTGAACTATTGCAAGACCTTCATTCATTCATATAAGTTCATCTTTAATATATTCATTTATGTAAACTTATGTAAATTTATTCAAATTTTAAATGTAAATTAATTCTTTTTTTCCCCAGCCCCCGACACAGTGTCAGAGAGCTGATGTGGCTCTCCTGCCAAAAACTTTGGACACCCCTGGTATAAGCCTAAAGCACCCGGTATTCCCATGTGGTCTCCCATCTAAGTACTAACCAGGCTTGACCCTGTTTAGCTTCCAACATCAGGCATGTGCAGGGTAACAATCGCTGCCTGCTTTTACCTATTCTTCCTTGTTTCACGTATCATGGATTCAGATAGGAGGAGAAGAGTGGAGCAGAGGAGAAAGTATGGAGGGCAGGGCTGACCCATCAATGAGGCCAACTGAGGCAGTCGCCACAAGCAACAGAATAGAACCAGGAGGCAACTCTGCCTGCCAACTTACCCACATAGCTCCGTCTCATCCCACTCCCTCAATCGGACAAGAGGCTGAAGTGGAAGAGGAAGCATGGAGAAGTCACTCCTCCGTGCTCACCCTGTTCTCCTACATGCCTCTGCTCTGCCCCTCGCTTCCTTTTCCAACTCGAAGATCAGAGGCAGGTGCGTCGCCAGGGGGCAGCATTCGGCATACCATCTCAAAGGCCTAGAGATCTTGAACCAGCCTTAGCAGAGAGGAGGAGAGTGGGCAAGAGTTTCTCTGGTGTTTTTGAAGGTTAGCACCAACATTTCTCAAACACCAACATTTAACATGAACGCCAGGGATCCTCCAAGGAGCTGCTTCTGAGAATTTTCAAAAGAAAGCCAAACGACTTCCTTCAAGGCAAATAAAATTTCCCCAAATGGGGAGGAGTTCTGTACATCCCTGAGGCTGGCACTGACATCTCACACAAAGCACAACCTGAGGTTAATTGCAACATTTCCCCCCCCCAGGAGAAACACCTGAGAATACCAAGGGATGCCAGATCAGTTTCTTTAAGCCAGGTGAAATGTATCTGGTTGTGTCTGAACACCTTGCCTATATTAAAGGGCCAAGGAATGTTACCCAGCTGGGTTTCTTGAGGCTGCATTGCATCGATCAATTTCACATCAATTTCACGTATCTGTGACAATGCAATTACTCTCTGCCCTTTTCAAGTGGTGACCCAGGCAGATGTCCCCACTTGCCACACCCTAGACATACCACTGGCTCTACCATCGCCCTCTATATCCTGCAGGCAAATTTCTGGGTGCACCCTTTTCCCTGCAGACATTGGGATCCAGTGACAATTTAAAAGTGCAGTACAGGGAAGTTGACTTAGGCTAGATGTAAGGATGTCTTTCCAAACTCTAAGAGTTGTCCAATCTGTTCTGGAGGGTTGTGGGCTCTCCCGCATAGGATGTTGTTCAAGCAGAGGCATGGATGACCATTGGTCAAGGATGCTGTGTAGCAGTTGCCTGCACTGCACTGAAAAGAGGGTTGGACTAGATGACCTCCAAGGTCCCATCCAACTCTAACATTCTATGACTCACAAGGACCTTACCACATATATAGGGCTGGCATACAGAATGCATATGACCAGTGTATCTTTATGTCGATGGAACAAAACCAAAACACAAGGCTCCCATCAGACTAGCCTTAGACAAAATGTTTTGGTGGAAATCTCAAAGGAGAACATATGAAGAGAGAGAGATCAGTCCCAGAATCTCAACCTTAATGGGAACGTCATAGCTCACTTACATGTCTGAGAGTTCCTGCTGTTCTCTGTGTGTGGCCCGTAGCCAAAATTATCACTGGGGAATTTACATTGCTCATAATATCTGTGTACATTTACATTACTCAAAGCAAAAGCAAACAGAAACGTCAGTATGTTAGCTGAAGGTGTTAAGCAAATAAGCAGTTGCGCCTTGCCTACTGACAAGTGTATGTCGTCCCACTGGAGCCTGAAGCAACATCCCAATCATCCCAGACCTACAGACCAAACCACAGTCGCTTTCTTTCCTATGGGACCCTTGCTGTGATTTTCATGCCAATCTCCTTGTAGAAACTGCACCCTACATCTAGAAATAAAACGCATCAACCCAACGCTTATGCTAGAAGCAAGAGGAAATTCCCTGAGAACTTCATTGTTTGAAATTCTATCTAGAAATAATACACTGACCAGCACTTGAGAAAAATGCAGAGATAGTGTCATTCTGGAGATGGATAATTTCATAAGAGCATAAGAAGATCTCTGCTGGATCAGGCCAAAGGTCCATCTGGTCCAGCTTCCTGTATCTCACAGTGGTCTACCAGAAGCACACTAGATATCAAGATCCCTGCATCCGGCATTCTGAGGTGTCCTACTTCTAAAACCAGGAGGTTATTCATACCCACCATTGGCTCGTAGTCTGGGATGGACCTTTCCTCCACCAGTTTGTCCAATTCCCTTTTAAAGCCACCTAAGCCAGATGCCATCATCGCATCCTGTGGCAAGGAGTTCCATAGATTAATTAAATGCTGGGTAAAGAAGTATTTTATTTTTCATTTCATTTTCAATACATTTCATAAATTTCACAAATTCAATCAAAGTCATTTATTATTTTTTAATCTACCCCTTTCTCGGATGCTTGGGCACACCACGCACCTGTCATCTATGTTCATCTTTCACTTTGTTCTTGTCTTCCTATCTGAATCCAGGACATTAGAGACAAAACAGAGAAGGTAGCAAGTAAGGAGGTGGTGACAGACACCCCAACCCCAGAAGTTTTGGCCTGGCTTTAAGCCCTACAAACCAATGGATTACATAGTCAAGTACTTTAGAAATCCCTAAACAACCATATTCAGACCTAGTTATACTGTAGTTATCTGGTGTGCTCCCTGGGGCATTTGGTGGGCCGCTGTGAGATACAGGAAGCTGGACTAGATGGGCCTATAGCCTGATCCAGTGGGGCTGTTCTTATGATCTTAACTACAATTCCCAGGAAGCTTTGCAGGTCTCTTGTTATCTGGTGTGCTCCCTGGGGCATTTGGTGGGGCTGCTGTGAGATACAGGAAGCTGGACTAGATGGGCCTATGGCCGGATCCAGTGGGGCTGTTCTTATGCTGTGCTGGTTAACCTTGCAGCACCACACTTTGTCCTACGTACTCCAGTAGCATTGTCAAGAAGGAGTGAGGTTGAATGGCAGGCCAAGATCTCTTCCACAACAGCAGCAGTGACGTCATAGCAGGCGCACTTGGGTGTTGCCTTTTAAACGTTTTTTTTTTTTAAATTGGACTTGATCTGTGAAGAAGCATCCGTTTCATCAGGAGGCCAGCTGAGAAGTTTGCCTAGGGGCCTACGGTGATATCCAGGCAACCATCTTTCCCAAGGTCTATACGACAGGCAGTATGCAGCCAATGTTATGTTACGGCTACAAAGCTGTGCATATTGACTTAGGAATGCACTTAGAGTAAACTTCTAACTAAACACACCTATTGAAAAAATGGATCAACAAAATTGAAAACAACAAATAAATCTAAAGTTGATTTTTTGGTATGATTTATAGCTTTAATAGGGTGTGGCAATGGAGTGGGTTGTGTTGAATTCCCACACTTCAACCTTGCCTCTTTTCTGATGTCCATTGCTTTTTTTCCCTGTGATTGCTCAAATCATTGGGTTCTGTGGGTTTTCCTTTGCAATCAATGGGTGGCCTGGCTGGCCCATCAGTCTTCTAGATCTATGTCCTCTCCTATAATACAAAAGAACTCCTAGATGCTTGTGGGATCTGGCACATAATATAATGGAGCAAAGCTTTTTACAATAAGTAAAGAAGGGTGGGATGGGAACAGCACCCAGGATGTTATCACAGTCACACTGCCAAAGTTGTGGGATTTGTGCTGACAGACAGCTCAATCCCTCACTCTCCCACGATGCAGCAGGAGCGCATAGACAAGGGATATTTCTTCCTCTTCACAATGGCATCCCTCTCTATGGTGTCATAGTGAGTGCACAGAAACCTTCCTTCTGCTTTGTTCAATTGCATGTTATGGCCTTAGGGCTTATGACACATGTTCCAGTCACTGCCATACTGGTTCAGTGGTGTCACTAGAGTTGCTGTCACCCAGTGTGGTAAGGGTGTCACCCCCTATGATTGGCAGTTTCCATGTAGCCTGTTTTGTCTCTGGTCCCATCCCCTCTGCGTGCAGGTGACCTTCGGGGTGAGGAAGGGCCATTCTCCTGCAACAAGCCTTGCGGAACCTGGGATAATAAACCCTATGCCAGCCCACTGTTCTTCACCTTCATGATGCTTCTTTCATGTTCTTGGGCAAGAGAAAAGCAGTGACTTGGTCAATCCCTGAAAAATGGTTGGCAACCTTCAGTCTCGAAAGACTATGGTATAAGCCTACAGCACCCGGTATTCCCAGGCGGTCTCCCATCCAAGTACTAACCAGGCCTGACCCTGCTTAGCTTCCAAGATCAGACGAGATCAGGTATGTGCAGGGTAACAGTTGCTGAAACACTGGACAAAAATGTTATAGACAGTCATTTTTGTGTCATTCCCCTGATGATGAGGATGAGGATGATGATGATGATGATAATAATAATAATAATAATAATAATAATAATAATAATAATAATAATAATAATAATAAATACTACAGGTATTTATATACCGCCTTTCTTGGTCGTCAGATTTCTCCTCAGACTTTAATTCAAGGCGCTTTACATAGGCAGGCTGTTTAAATTCCCGTAGGGATTTTTACAATTAAAGAAAGGTTCTATCTTTCAAGAACCACACAACATTTCAGATGGAACTTTTGCGGTCTGTTATCACTTTCTGGCCTCCTCCCACACAGGCTGACAAGCAGCTCCTTCCAAAGAGCAGGTGGAATAACTTGGCTCAGTTTGTCAGCTGCTTCAAGGTCTCGCCATTCATGGTGCCGGTGGCCTTGAACTGGCGACCTTCGGATGTTATCTTCAGGCAGATGGAGGTACAACCCTCTAGACCGGACCTCCTGATGGCGTCACCCAGTGTGGTCCACCCCCACTTCTTCCCCCAGCACCGGATGAATTACCCCTTCGCAGCTTTTAACACTCTGCTTGATTCACAAGCCCTAAGCAGATGATCACTGTCAAACTGGGTAGGCATTTCTTTAGTGAACATAAGGACATAGGAGGAGCCCCGCTGGATCAGGCCAAAGGCTCATCTAGTCCAGCTTCCTGTATCTCACAGTGGTCCACCAGATGCTTCAGGAACACACAAGACAACAGATACAACCAGCGTCCTGGTGCCCTCCCCTGCATCTGGCAATCAGAGGCAGCCTACCTCTATGAGTCACTTAAAAGTCCCCCGGAAGGAATTGTCACAGTAGCAAATCAGGGGTGGCCAGACCATAGCTTGCAGACCACATGCAGCTCTTTGACATATAATATAATATAATATAATATAATATAATATAATATAATATAATATAATATAATATAATATAATATAATATGCAGCTTGTGGAAATATGTTGGCTGAGTTCTGTTTTGCATTACAAAAACAGTAAAAAAAAATGATCAAGCTTTATTATTATTTACCAGGTATTATTATTTACCAGAGTCCACTGGATTCCAACATAAGTTTAATGTTCATGGTGAGAAAATACATTTAAGACAAAAGAAAATATTTCTTTACCCAGCGTGTAATTAGTCTGTGGAACTCCTTGCCACAGGAAGTAGTGACAGCACTTGCCTAGATGCCTTTAAGAGGGGATTGGACAAATTTCCGAGTAGAAGTTCATCACTGTTTACAAGTCCTGGCAGGTATGTGCAAGGTAGAGGCAGGCTTCCTCTGACTGCCAGATGCAGGGGAGGGCACCAGGACGCTGGTTGTGTCTGTTGTCTAGTGTGTTCCCTGAAGCATTTGGTGAGCCGCTGTGAGATACAGGAAGCTGGACCAAATGGGTCTTTGACCTGATCCAAGGGGGTTCTTCTTATGTTCTTTAAATGCTTCTTAAATACTGCAGCTCTCAAATATCTGAAGTTATTCATATGTGGCTCTTATGTTAAGCGAGTTTGGTCACCCCTTTTGTAACACCTTTAATGAAATCAATTGTTGAGCCTCTTTAAAAAAAAAAAGACACCCCCAACTAATAAAAAGGAGACAAGCAAACAACACATGGGGGCCAAATATTGATGCCACGCAAGTGATGAATCCCCAAATCAGGCTAACCAAAACAAAGAGGTTTGGGGGAATCATTTGCAAATGGGCAGTACTAGGGTCATTTGGGCCTCCTGGGAAAGGGAAGTCCATCATCATGGGGCTCAGGATGAGAAATGCCCTGTCCTGCATCCTTGCCAACCTTACTTCAGTTTACTGCAGGAGAATACAGAGCAAGACCTTTGATGAAGACCTTTCGAGAAGACTGATGTGGGCGGTCATCGTCCTTCAAGCATCCACTCGAAAAACCTGCATCTTGAATGGTGAAGGTGAGAAGTTGATCCCTGACACGTAGACACCACCCCCCTCCTTTCCATCTACTATGCAGCGAGAGAGGACAAGTGGGGGGGAGCTGCTGCTCCTGGCCACCATTCATAATTCACTTTCCTACCCCTAACTCATAATCTGAAACCATCCATGCCTTCGACTGCTGCAATGAAAAACGTAACACTGCAGGGCTTCACTTGCAGTTCAGGTCATGAGTTGTCTAAATAATTGGGCCAATTTATGTTAGTCCAAAGGCGCCCTCTGCTGGTCTTTTTATGTATTGGCACTCAAAATAATCCCCACTCCTACTGGCGTTGAACTCAGTGGGGCTGACTTCTGAACAAGGGTGTGTGAGGTTCAGTCTTGTAGAGTTTGGTCGTATCCTCATTTTACTCAGTAGGAAATCCCAGTGTCAAGAGTAGCATGTCTTGAGGTCTTCTTCTCAATGAAATACTGTAGGCAGGTCCCAATAAGGGCAGAGTTTCCTGGTTGGCTATATCAAAACATGATGGCCGGATCCCACCTCAACAGGTGGGAAACCCTGGCCCCTGAGCGGCCCGCTTGGAGGCAGGCTGTGCAGCATGGCCTTTCCCAGTTTGAAGAGACACTTTGCCAACAGTCTGAGGCAAAGAGGCAAAGAGGCAAAGAAGGAAGGCCCATAGCCAGGGAGACAGACCAGGGACAGACTGCACTTGCTCCCAGTGTGGAAGGGATTGTCACTCCCGAATTGGCCTTTTCAGCCACACTAGACGCTGTTCCAGAACCACCTTTCAGAGCGCGATACCATAGTCTTTCGAGACTGAAGGTTGCCAACATAACATCAAAACAGGAAGGATTCTGAGACAAGGACCAGTGATGGCACAAGACTGCCATGTTGAAAAGGAGGGGGGGTCATTGGCACTGCAGTGCAGACTCTGGTCTGCTTCCACAATTACACAGACACACAAAGCAGCTACTTATCGTGGTGGGGAGGTCATCTGAGTCCTTGGATTCCCTCCTCTTGGGAATCAGCTGGGATTCATGGTCAGGGCAAGCCCAATAACTCCTGATGCCTGAGATGGGATCCCAAATACTGTGCCCCACCCGATGATGTGCAAGCCTCTGCTCCTCTCGCTCTCCAAGATTCCAGCTCAGCACTCACTCCCCTCCCCATTTCTTCTTCCTCTCTGTCCCCACTTCTTAATCTAATCCAGATTGTGGAAGGAGAAAGATGATCAGAGGAAGAAAGCAGGTAGACAGAACTGGGCAATCCTCTTAAACTGCTGCCTGAGGCAACCACTTTAGTTGGCCTCATGGATGGGCCAGCCCTCTTCATGGTCCAGTGCACTGACTCAAAAGTGGGTTCTTTGCTTACTGGATAGTTGGGAAAGGGGCCAACAAAGGACCAGCAGTAATTGAGCAAACATGGTTGGTTGGCAACCTTCAGTCTCGAAAGACTATGGTATACGCCTACAGCACCCGGTATTCCCAGGCGGTCTCCCATCCAAGTACTAACCAGGCCTGACCCTGCTTAGCTTCCGAGATCAGACAAGATCAGGCATGTGCAGGGTAACAGTTGCTGCTAACATAGTTGCCCCCTTTAAAAGACTCAGCAGCCCCTTCAGGGGTTTGAGATGATTGCAAGTTCCAAAACAGGATTTAAAACAAAACAAAATTTTTAAAAGGGGCAAAATAGCAAGAGGAAATAGGAAGAATCAAGATGGGGAGGGAGGGTGGCTAATCTTTTCTGTCATTTTGCCGCTGCTACACTAGCTTGCCTGGAAGTAGGTGGTTGGGATCACATCAACAAATGCTTATGTGGCCAACAGCGATTGGTTGCAAATATCTGGACCTCTCTCCCCATTGAAAAGAAACTGTGTTCACCCAGATACCTGCCTTCTCACTAGACTGCAGGCATATCCAAATGCCTCTCTTTGTTTGGCACTCCTCTCCATCCTTTGAAGAGACGTTCTCAAGCCAAAAGTCAACGTCCCATTGTTTGTCCTCACTGCCTGAAAGGACACTGACCCAGGTGAGAGTCAGTGCGGCCCTCCAGGCTGCCATTAGCCTTGGCTGCCATTGTTATCAGCTTCCATCCTGTACTGCTGCAATCCTGACTCTGAGGTCCCCACGCTCCTTTGCTTGCAATAATTGCGCCTTCAAAAAGCCACCACCCAGATCACAAGCTGGCCGGCTTTTGTTCTCCGCACAATAGGCGACTTTTAAGTGATTTGCCTGGCACCCTCTGATCTTTTCCATGCAACAGATACTGTGCTGTCGTTCATGCAGAAGAACTGGGAGGGGCTATGGTGGCCATCAAGATTGCCCATGCAGGAAGGCTTTCAGAAGAAACTATAAAGGACAGCATTTTCCATAAGAACATAAGAATGTAAGAAAAGCCCAGCTGGATCAGGCCAAAAGCCCGTCTGGTTCAGCCTCCTGTATCTCACAGTGCTCCACCAGATATAGTGGTGAGCTGAAAGTTCCCTCATCAAAACTCTCAGCATCAATTCTAAGTGGCTTGAAGGGTGGGAACAGTCATTCCTGTTCTGTCTTCTTTGACCTTCAGTGCTTGTTTTGGTCTGGTGGCAGTTGTCCTTCTGGCTAGCATTTTCCCCCCATGAGCCCTACAATGCCAAAATATCATGATACATTCCAGTGGGACTTCTGGGAAAAAACAAGTCAGCTCAAGTGATGGCCCTTTTCTCCCAGAAGTCACCTGGAAATGATGCTATGTCCTGATAGAGCATCACCACCTCCCCACATACCTTCCTTCTGTTGGCAACCTTCAGTCTCGAAAGACTATGGTATCGCGCTCTGAAAGGTGGTTCTGGAACAGCGTCTAGTGTGGCTGAAAAGGCCAATTCGGGAGTGACAACCCCTTCCACACTGGGAGCAAGTGCAGTCTGTCCCTGGTCTGTCTCCCTTGCTATGGGCCTTCCTACTTTGCCTCTTAGCCTCAGTTGGCCAAGTGTCTCTTCAAACTGGGAAAGGCCATGCTGCACAGCCTGCCTCCAAGCGGGCCGCTCAGAGGCCAGGGTTTCCCACTTGTTGAGGTCCACTCCTAAGGCCTTCAGATCCCTCTTGCAGATGTCCTTGTATCGCAGCTGTGGTCTACCTGTAGGGCGCTTTCCTTGCACGAGTTCTCCATAGAGGAGATCCTTTGGGATCCAGCCATCATCCATTCTCATGACATGACCGAGCCAACGCAGGCGTCACTGTTTCAGCAATGCATACATGCTAGGGATTCCAGCTCATTCCAGGACTGTGTTGTTTGGAACTTTGTCCTGTCAGGTGATGCCAAGGATGTGTCGGAGGCAGCGCATGTGGTATGCGTTCAGTTTCCTCTCCTGTTGTGAGTGAAGAGTCCATGGCCCACGTACACACTCCAAAATAGAAACTGGCCTCTGGAAGGACACCACTTATACTGCAAACACACACACACACCAAAGTGCCCGCTCCAAATTTTGCTCCCCATGGATGGGGGGGGCAGTACAACTGTTCCCTCATCCTCCTCTCTCTTGACAAGCCTAAAGATAGATCTGCCACTTATCAACAGAGCTGTGCACTCAGCTCCATCTCGCCTTCCAAAGCTCAGAGTGAGATCAGTCACCCATAAATCCCGGTGCAGTCACTCCACTGTGACCCTGCCACTGCTTTCGATTTGTTCAGCAATTAAGGGAAGAAAAGGCCTAATTGAGTAAAGATATGATCTTTGCTTTGCTCCACAGAATAAATCCTGAGCATGGTCCAGGACTGTGACAAGCAGACAAAGCAGGCAAAAGATAGGAGGTCAGGCTCCCATCCCTTGGCCAAGAACACAAAGACAGGCCCCGGTTAAACGTACATTTACCATTACGAGACAAAATGTTTCGACGGTATTAACTGTCATTCTGTGGTGAGTCTAACTATATCCTAGGTACAAAACAAATTGCTTTGTAAGCTCCAGTGGGAGCTTAAAGTGTGCAACCAATTCTTGCTCATCAGAAATGGCAGGGACTGGAAGAATCTCTACTGCCAACTTAAGAACATAAGAACAGCCCCACTGGATCAGGCCATAGACCCATCTAGTCCAGCTTCCTGTATCTCACAGCGGCCCACCAAATGCCCCAGGGAGCACACCAGATCACAAGAGACCTCATCCTGGTGCCCTGCCTTGCATCTGGCATTCTGACATAGCCCATTTCTAAAATCAGGAGGTTGCACATACGCATCATGGCTTGTAACCCGTAATGGATTTTTCCTCCAGAAACCTGTCCAATCCCCTTTTAAAGGCGTCCAGGCCAGATGCCATCACCACATCCTGTGGCAAGGAGTTCCACGGACCAACCACACGCTGAGTAAAGAAATATTTTCTTGACAGCCACCTCCCACCTCCAATCCCCAGACTCATTGAAGATCATGAGATTGTATAGGTAACAAAATGCTGCTGGAGATTAACAGCCCAATCCTATCCCTGTCTACTCAGAAGTAAGTCCCATTAAAGTCAATGGGGCTTACTCCCAGGAAAGTGTGGGTAGGATTGGGCTCTAAGAGAGCTGCTATTAACACCTGCTCCCACCATCCATTCACAAGAACAGTGGCTTAAGCCTTTGATTCCCCAGAGAGGAAAAAGCCACGTACAAACACACAGGAGTACCTCTGCCTCTTCCAAAAGGAGCATTTACTACTACTCTGGAAAATGTTTAGGGCTGTAATGCTTTGTTGATTAGATTGTTGATTAGATAAGGCTGAGCTGGGAGGATACCTGGACAATTTTCACAAACATTTCGCAAACCAAGAGATGTGGCCCGAGAGTTGACATCATTGCTCCAAGAGATGACATCACTGAGACCAGATGAAGCTAACTCAGAGCAAGGGTCATCCCCTTACTCTGCACTGGCTTCATTTGCCTTCAGAGGTATTGTCACACTGTCCTATCTCACTGGCTCTCCCATCATTTCACAACTGACTGATAGATTGATGTGAAACAACATGTGATGTGAAGGCAATGCAGTAGTTACTCATCAGATACCAGAAGTAAAAGCCATGGAGGAGGCTATTTGGAGGGGGGGTCAAAAATTTCTGTAGCCCCACATGAAGAAAGTTTACTGAAAGCTCACCAGCCTGCGGGTCTGTATCCCAGGATGCATTGCACCGGAGCTGATTTTACATATAATGGACTGTGAGATGGTAAAGGTGTGAACATGCCAAGGGATGTTCCATCATGCTCCTGTACAGGAACAGCCTGTTCTTGTAAGATTCAGATTGCGTTGGTCCTACCCCAGAAAAGAGGTGGATGCATGGTTTAAATGCAGCGATGCCTCTATACCTTTGGAACTGATGCAAAAATCAGCTGAGTTTCTTTGCTTTCCCAAAGACACGAGTCATGAAGGGAGAGGAATGGTTCTCAGCGCATAACCTCTTAACAACTTTCCAAGGGTCATCAGCGATACATTGGCACGCATGACCTCCACAATGCATGCTTCCAGATTTGCTTTTGGATGTGGTGGAAAAAACAAATGGGTTGGTGATACTTTGTTCTCTACTTCTCCATTCCCGTCTTTCAACTGTGCCAATTCAGGGTAATGTAAAAGCCCTGGCAAAATTTAAGATTTTGTGCTTTGAAAGAAAACCTATAGTGTGTGCTCAGAGCTGCCCCCCTGTGACAACTGTTGGCATTGCCAGTGCCAAGTCAGCCTATGTGGAAGACTGAGCAAGAAACTGTGGGATGATAAAGTATCCAGTACGCTAAAGATTCTGGCTTTCATTCAGAAGTAGGATAATGACTAAAGGCATCAAGAAGGAGTGTCCCTTACCCCATTGGCTGGTACCTTGATCACGGAGACTAGAAAACCCAGGATTTGAAACTGGAATTTCAGCAGGACCTCAGGAATGAGGTAAACCAACCCTGAGAAGACCAGTCCATCAAGGTAGGAGATATTATTAAAGAGAGAGAATGAGTCCATATTCCCATCAGCAAACGCATTAGGATTATAAAATAATTGCAAATAAAATAAATAGTTGCCCAAAATAGCTGAACCCAATGCTGAAATTTCACATGAAGCAAATTTGAAGAAAACTTTAAGGGTGTGTCGTCGTCCCCAGTAAAATACCAAGATTTTAACAAGAGAAGCCACAAACATTTCTATACAAGTGCAATTTCTCAAAGAGTTCCAGCCAGATCTGTCCCCACTCCAAGCAGGGCATAATCTGCAATACCTGCAACTGACTAGGATTTCTCAATCATACAGAGGAACCCTCAAGAATGCCAGCATCCCATGCTACATGGCTTATTTGTGCATCCTACAACTTTTTTGTTCAACTTTTCTTTCAGGAAGGAGAATTCCAACCATGTTGCTGTGGTGGACATGCTTCCTTCTCCTTTGTGGTAAGTGCATGTCATCGTGGCTAGCTTTTTGTGTGAAAGGGATGGGAAGGGGCCAACAATTACACCCATCCTACGCTTGAGATCCCTGCTTGCTTGTGGTCACCTCCCCATCAACAAAACCCAAAGGGTTCTTCCTTTTCATGGAATTCAGGGAGAACGGCATTAAAACAGCTATCTGATGGTTATGGCAAATGTGATGGGCATTTATAGCAAATGCTCCAGGTTGAGTTCATGGAGATATATTGCAGGAATGGCCAAACTTGCTTAACCTAAGAGCCTCATATGATAAACTTCAGGTGTTTGAGATGGGCAATATTTAAGAAGCACAGAAATTCTTAAATATATTTACTCACCATAAGTGTTCAACGTACATTTTAATCCAGTGGATTCTCAACTGATAGCCAGTAAATCAGTGTTTCTCAAACTGTGGGTCAGGATCCACCAGGTGGGTCACGAGCCAATTTCAGGTGGGTCCCCATTCATTTCAATGTTTTATTTTTAATCTATTAGACTTGATGCTACCATGATATGTGACTGCATTTGGGGAAATTTTGCAGACCTGTACTTTTAACAAGCTACTATGTAAATTCATTCAAAAATGACAGTCAATGGGTAAGTGTGGGTAGGATTGCAGCCTAGGACTGTTAAAAATTTTCCTGCTTGATGATGTCACTTCCGGTCATGACATCACTTCCAGTGAGTCCTGACAGATTCTCATTCTAAAAAGCGGGTTCTGGTGCTGAACGTATGAGAACCACTGCAGTAAATCATTAGAAAGCTTGGAAATTTCTTATTTACCTTTTATATTAATTGTGATGCAAAAAAGATCTCAGCCAATGTATTTCCGTGAGCCGCACATTATATGTCAAAGAGCGGCCTATGGCTCCTGTGATTATGGGCGCAACAACAGTTGCAAACACCAGTTTGGCCACCCCTGATATATTGGATATATATCTTACTGCCTCGAAGAGTTTTAGAAAATGATCATTGAAGCTTTGAAGGAAGCACGAGAGATCGTCTAGCTGTGTGATTTGCTGCTATGTCTGTTCAAAGTCAACGTGGAACTGAAAGCATATAGGACCACCTCAGGTTGTTACTCTGAATTTATTAGAGAGAGCTGACCCTGCATACTAACCTTTAGAAGACAACTGCTAGACCTACACAGCAAAAACAGTTAAGCAAAGGAGGGCGCTATCCTAACCAATTTTCCAGTGCTGGCACAGCTGTGCCAGGGGGTGTGTGCTGCATCCTGCAGTTGGGGGGCAGTCACGGAGACCTCCTCGAGGTAAGGCAATGTTTGTTCCCTTACCTCGGAGTTGCATTGCCCTTATGTCAGTGCTGGGAAGTGGGTTAGGTTTGCGCCCATAATCATATTGAGAATTTTTAGAAATGGATCCTTTTAAGGTGGAGGTCTTGCTAAATGGGCTTCTATTGTGAGATGTATCTGGAGACAAGAGGTTCACTAGAAAGGCTATGGAATCTTCTATCGCAGTGGTTCTCACACTTTTAGCACTGGGACCCACTTTTTAGAATGAGAATTTGTTGAGACCCACCGGAAGTGATGTCATGACTGGCAATGACATCATCAAGTAGGAAAACTTTTCACAATCCTAGGCTGCAATCCTACACACACTCACTCAGGAGTAAGTTCCATTTACTATCATTGTTAAAAGAATATACATTGTAGCCTGTTGAAAGCAGAACTGTAACATTTCCCCAGATGCAGTCACATACCATCAAGTCTAACATATTAAAAATAAAATATTGAAATGAATGGGGACCCACCTGAAATTGGCTTGCAACCCACCTAGTGGGTCCCAACCCACAGTTTGAGAAACACTGTATATTGTACCCATAAATGATGTACCCTGTATATCATGTACCCTGTATATCATAAATGATATACCAACACTGTATATTGTACCCATAAATTTTTTAATCATCAAGATTAAAAAAAAGTGGAGATACAGGTTAAATATCCTTTATCCTAAATGCTTGGGACCAGAAGTTTTTTACATTTTGGAATACTTGCACATACATAATAAGATATTACGTGCGCATCTGGCCTGCAAATGTGCCATTTTATTGCCTTGTGTGCGCATGCCTGCATGGGGGAATCTGGGTGTGCACAGAAAAGATATATCACAGCTAAAGGGGCTGGGAGGGTCTTTTTTTTTCCCTTGGGGACACTGTTGTGCACTAGTGTTTTGTCTATGACCCATCACATGAGGTCAGTTGCGGAATTTTCCACAGGATAGAGTGGATAGAGAAATGCTCTTTTCCCTCTCGCACAACACCAGAACCAGAGAACATCCACTAAAATTGAGTGTTGGGAGCGTTAGGACAGACAAAAGAAAATATTTCTTTACTCAGCGCGCAGTTAATCTGTGGAACTCCTTGCCACAGGATGTGGTGATGGCATCACAGGATGCCTTTAAAAGGCGATTGGACAAATTTCTGGAGGAAAAGTCCATCACGGGTTACAAGCCATAATGTGTATGTGCAACCTCCTGATTTTAGAAATGGGCTATGTCAGAATGCCAGATGCAAGGGAGGGCACCAGGATGCAGGTCTCTTGTTATCTGGTGTGCTCCTTGGGGCATTTGGTGGGCCGCTGTGAGATACAGGAAGCTGGACTAGATGGGCCTATAGCCTGATCCAGCGGGACTGTTCTTATGTTCTTGTGACTGCACCTACTGTCCCCAGCCCCCAATTCTAGCATGCTTGCTGAACAAACCCCCAATGGCTATATCTTTGCTGGAATGTAATAAATGAGTCCCTGTGCATGTACTGTTGTATGCATGTACACATTCATCGAGGTAGCCATCAAGCGATATGATCAGCACGCATAGTCTCTCTCCACTTCTCTTTGTTTAGTAAATTGCGTGTTCAGAATTAGTGAACAGGGCTCTAGGGCAGGGGTCTCTAATCCTTTCGACCAAAGGGCCACATCAAATATCTGGCACGGTATTGAGGGCTGGAAAAGAAAATTAAATATAAAATTTAAATAAATACATTAGAGGTGGAACTTAGATGAATGACTGAAATGAATGAATGGGCTCAAATGTCCAGGATTTCTCCAAGCACCAACACAGCCCAAGAAATAAAGCACACACTTAAATGGACCCCCATTCCCCCACTCCACAAGCACAACTCTGGTTGTGTTTGATCAACTGGGCCAGAAGCTCTCAGGGGATCAGAGGCTGGCCGCGGGCCGGATAGAGGCTCTCCTCAGGCCACATCTGGCCCCTGGGCTGGGGTTTGGAGACCCCTGCTCTAGGGTAAAGAAGAAAGTGTCTAGAGGAAGATAGTGAAGAATTCAGGGAGAGAGCTGATGGACACATGACTGAGCCAATTTATGTGACTCTCTATATAGCACCCATCACTTTTAGTTAGACAGCGATGTTCAAATTTTCATCCCATGGGACACTAAGGCACTAAAATGGCCAAGAAACACAATCATTTGCACATGCCTGATCTTATCTGATCTTGGAAGCTAAGCAGGGTCAGGCCTGGTTAGTACTTGGATGGGAGACCACCTGGGAATACCGGGTGCTGTAGGCTTCTACCATAGGCTTACTGTAGGCTTTCGAGACTGAAGGTTGCCAACCACCAATTGACAAGGCACAATGTGTTGTCAGTGGGGGGGCTCACATTTCCCAAAGACCCTACTGATACATGATCCTCCTCCAAACTCTTGCTGCACACCTGTGGACCATTCACAGAACACCAGTGTGCCACAGCACCCTGGTTGAAAAAATCACTGAATTAAAGCACGCTGACTGTTTGATGTGCCAATGTACGGAGCAGGTCCTGCAAAAGACGGTAGTGCATGAAATTAGCACGGATATTTTGTGCACAGCTTCAGGGAGCCCAGCTGTCTTCTGCACATGGCAAAGGCATGCTCATGAGTGGCGACATGGCCAAAACTCAAAAAAGTGATGCCTTAAAACCACAGCTGCCATGTACAGAAATGGTGGGTCATGGTGAGAACAAGCCTGGTGATTCTCCCTTCCATGGAATACTGTCCTTGGCTGCCGATCTTGTCTGATCTCAGAAGCTAAGCAGGGTCAGGCCTGGTTAGTACTTGGATGGGAGACCACCTGAGAATACCGGGTGCTGTAGGCTTATACCATAGTCTTTCGAGACTGAAGGTTGCCAACCTTGGCTGTGAGCTTCTCTTCTCCTCCATGGCACTGTGGGGCTTCCGTTAAGTTCTGCATTGGTCTCTCTTCCCTTTAGTGATTATCTGTTTTTGTCTTCTAGAATCTCTGCCTCCAGTGCGCCCTCAACCCAACCCCTGCAGCGGAATGCCTTGTGGGAAAGGATACCTATGCGTCATGAAACACAATCAGCCAGAGTGCGTCCCCGAGCCCTGCAAGAGCATCAAATGCCAAGAAGGGACCCTGTGTGAGATAGTTCAGGGTCTGCCCAGCTGTGTCTCTCACCCATCTTGTCACCATGTCCAGTGCATCTGCAACATTGTCAATGGCTGGCCCAAGTGTATTTCCGTGCCGGGCTCCTGCGAACGCAGCCACTGCCCGCATGGCACCGTATGTCAAGTGGTCGACGGCCGACCCAAATGCGTTCCGGCAACTCAGTCGTGCCAGACTGTTCAGTGCAGCCAGGGGACGGTTTGTAAGGTTGTGAGCGGTTCGCCCGTGTGTGTTCCTCTCGTGCCGACCCACTCGGTCTGCTGGGCCTCTGGTCAACCTCACTATCACACCTTTGACGGGCACAGCTATGATTTCCAGGGTACTTGTACATACACCGTGGTGAAGACCTGCAAGCCCCATTCCACTCTGCCGTTCTTCCACATTTTCACCAGGACCCAGAAGAATGGCAGTAGTCCATTCTCTTCTGTCAGTCAGGTCACTGTGGCTGTCTACAACTCCACCATCACCATGGTCAAGTACGAATACGGCCTAGTCAGAGTAAGAGCCTGTCTCTGTGTTATTCTATTAATAATATAATATAATATAATATACAGTATTTATATACCGCCTTTCTTGGTCTTTATTCAAGACTTTATTCAAGGCGGTTTACATAGGCAGGCTTATTAAATCCACGCAGGGATTTTTACAAATTGAAAGAAGGTTCTTTCTTTCAAGAACCACTACATATTCAAGGTGTTACACTCCGATCTGGCTTCACATTCTGGCCTCCATCCTCCCACGCTCCGAGCAGATGGAACAGCTCAGCTGCAGCTTGCCAGCTGCTTCAAGGTTGCACAGTGCCGGTGGCCTCGAACTGGCGACCTTGTGGATGTTAATCTTCAGGCAAATGGAGGCTCTACCCTCTAGACCAGACCTCCTGCCCAGACCTCCTATTAAAGCAGTTTTCCTCAACCAGTGGTACAAAAAAGCCCTCACATCCACCCCTTACTGGGGTTTGTCACCACATCTGACCTCCCAAGCCAGAAGTAACCGGCAATGATGTCATCACCAGTTACTTCTAGTGGTACTTCCAATAGGTGGACTGCAAATAGTCGGTGCAGAAGATAGCCCTGTTGACTCACGTCCATTGCTAACTATGAGTATTTCTTTGTGTCCTGTCCTTGTACGGTCCTGTTCTGAAAATGTTTGCAGTGAAAATTACATCTATCTTCCTTCTACCTTGATTTGAAATAGCTTGTGTCAAGTTCTTACATGCCTTGATTTCATTTACGGTCTACCATTGTCAAAATCTCCTTTAAAAAAAAAATGAGCCTTCATTTTGCTGTCCTTCTTTTTCAATCATGCATGTCATAACTTGCATTTTAATCAACTCAGGGCGCTTTCCCATAGAAGAACTTGAGCGAACCAAATCAAAACATCACATGCAACGTTCTGGAAGGGCTGGGAAACTTAAATATAAGGAGCTTCTCTTTCCACAAGTCAGTCAGTTGAGTCTAGCTGAGTATTCATAGGCATGCCTACTCAGAAGTAAGTCCCACCACATTCACTGGGGACCTACTCCCATGGAAGGGTGTAGAGCATTGATTTTTGAACTTTTTCCATCTCACAGCACACGTGACAAGGCACCAAAATTGTCCAAGCGCTGTGGGGTTTTTTGACAATTGACAAGACAATTGCTAGCTGGCAGCTCATATCCCGCAATGGCCCTACAGTGAGCCTCCCTCAAACTCCCATGGCATACCTGTGGTCCATTTGCAGCACACCAGTGTGCCATGACACGCTGATTGCAAACTGCTGGGTGGATTATTGTCATCTCACTCTACTAAAATCAGAGGGGTTGTTTTCACAGTAGCCAAAGGCCACACTTGCAGTCCAATCATATCCTCAGGAGTAAGTCCCATTATAGTCAATGGGGCTTACTTCCAGGTAAGTGTGGATAGGATTGCAGTCTTACTGGTTCAAGCTGGGCTAGCCCAAGGTTTGGCTGCCCCCTTACCCAATGATGTGTCAGCCTCAACTCCTCCCACTCTCCCATGTTCTAGTTCCCCTGCACATGTCCTCTTCCTCTCTGTCTTTCTTTTCCAATTCAGGAACTGGAAGGAGAAAGAAGAGCACTGGAGGCAAGGAGGAGGACAGAAAAGGCGAACCCCCCTCCCAAACTGCTGCCTGATGCAACAGGTTCAGTTGGCCTTGTGGATGGGCCAGCTCTGGTCCAAGTCAGATTGAGGGTTACTCATTCATTTAAAAAAAAATATGTTGGAATTCCTAGAGATTTTGAACTTTCCTAGAGAATGCTGTTCATTCACAACCAGTGCAATCCTATCTGTGTCTATTCAGAAGTAAGTCCCATTGAGTTCAATGGAAATGTGAGTTCATTCACAACCAGTGCAATCCTATCCATGTCTATTCAGAAGTAAGCCATTGAGTTCAATGGGAATGTGAGTTCATTCACAACCAGTGCAATCCTATCCATGTCTATTCAGAAGTAAGCCATTGAGTTCAATGGGAATGTGAGTTCATTCACAACCAGTGCAATCCTATCTGTGTCTATTCAGAAGTAAGTCCCATTGAGTTCAATGGGAATGTGAGTTCATTCACAACCAGTGCAATCCTATCCGTGTCTATTCAGAAGTAAGCCATTGAGTTCAATGGGAATGTGAGTTCATTCACAACCAGTGCAATCCTATCTGTGTCTATTCAGAAGTAAGTCCCATTGAGTTAAATGGGAATGTGAGTTCATTCACAACCAGTGCAATCCTATCCATGTCTATTCAGAAGTAAGCCATTGAGTTCAATGGGAATGTGAGTTCATTCACAACCAGTGCAATCCTATCCGTGTCTATTCAGAAGTAAGTCCCATTGAGTTCAATGGGACTTACCCCCAGGTAAAAGTGCATAGGCTTGCAACAACTAAAAATGCTGATTATTCTCTCTCTCTCTGCAATGTCCAGGTCAACCAACTGCTTTCTCGTCTGCCCATAATCCTGCACGACGGGAAACTCTCCCTACACCACCGAGGAGGCCAACTGGAGATCGAGACACAGTTTGGCCTGAAGGTTTACTATGACTGGAACCATTACCTAGCGGTGAAAGTTACTCCAGCCTTCCGGAACCAGGTCTGTGGCCTCTGCGGCAACTACAACGGAGACCCCAATGATGACATCATCACCTCTTTGGGAGGCTTGGTGACCGACCTTGTGGAGTTTGGCAAGAGCTGGACAGTGGAGACCGGAGACGGAGCCTGCAGCCATGGCTGCCACGGCAAATGCCGGTGCTGTTCTCCGGAGCTGATCGCTAAATACAGGAAGGAGACCTTTTGCGGCTTGATTGGCAAACACAGGGGTGGGCCGTTCCACCACTGCCATTCCTTGATCGACCCCAAGCCCTATTTGGATGACTGTGTGGCCGACTTCTGCGCCTTTGAGGGCTACAAGCAGATCTTGTGCCGAGCCCTGAAGACTTATGCCGACGCCTGCCAAAGAGAAGGAGCCACGGTTTCCGACTGGAGAAAGCACGCTGGCTGCCGTGAGTATGGGGGACATAGAGAGAGAGAACTGGAACGAGCTATATCAGGGGTGTCAAACTACAGCAGGAGGGATAGCATTCATGGGCCCTGCTCAGGGCCATATATGGTTGGCAACCTTCAGTCTCGAAAGACTATGGTATAAGCCTACAGCACCCAGTGTTCCCATGCGGTCTCCCATCCAAGTACTAACCAGGCCTGACCCTGCTTAGCTTCCGAGATCAGACAAGATCGGGCATGTGCAGGGTAACAGTTGCTGCAGGGCCAGAAGTGACATCATTACACAGGAAATGATGTAATTAAGCAGATAAGGGCCAGAATTAAGCGTTCTCCTAGAAACTCATGTTCTGCAAAGAGAAAATATGCACATCTTGATAATATTTCATTTTGGGACAGCCTAACAACTGTTACCCTGCACGTGCCTGATCTCGTCTGATCTCGGAAGCTAAGCAGGGTCAGGCCTGGTTAGTACTTGGATGGGAGACCACCTGGGAATACTGGGTGCTGTAGGCTTATCCCATAGTCTTTCGAGACTGAAGGTTGCCGACCAACCAATTATCACATGGGTTGCCCCTTTCAGCCGCACCACTTCTGCTGAGGTGACACTTTGCAGCTCAGCAGTGAAGGGGTGGTCTGTGAGGTGATGCTTTAGCATGGTGGTTCTCACACATTTAGCACTGGGACCCACTTTTTAGAATGAGAATCTGTCAGGGCCCACCAGAAGCGATGTTATCATAGAATCATAGAGTTGGAAGGGGTCTCATAGGTCATCTGGTCCAACCCCCTGCCTTAATGACCGGAAGTGCCATCATCAAGCAGGGAAAATTTTTTAACAATCCTGCGCTGCAATCCTATCCACACTTACCCAGGAGTAAGTCCCATTGACTGTCATTGCTATAAGAATATACAGAGTAGCTTGTTAAAAGTATAGGGGCACGATCCTAACCCCTTATGTCAGTGCTTTCCAGCACTGGCGTAGTGGTGCCAATGGGACATGCGCTGCATCCTGCAGTTGGGTGTCACTCATGGAGGCCTCCTCAAAGTAAGGGAATGTTTGTTCCCTTACCTCAGAGCTGCTTTGCCCTTATGTCAGCCCTTATGTAAGGGGTTAGGAATGCTCCCTAGGTCTGTAACATTTCCCCAGATTAGGCAAAGAAGGAAGGCCCATAGCCAGGGAGACAGACCAGGGACAAACTGCACTTGCTCCCAGTGTGGAAGGGATTGTCACTCCCGAATCGGCCTTTTCAGCCACACTAGACACTGTTCCAGAACCACCTTTCAGAGCGCGATACCATAGTCTTTCGAGACTGAAGGTTGCCAACAACCAGTCACATACCAGGGCAGCATCAAGCCTAATACATTAAAAATAAAATATTGAAATGAATGGGGTCCCACCTGAAATGGGCTCGCGACCCACCTAGTGGGTCCCGACCCACAGTTTGAGAAACACTACTTTAGCAGAAGCAGCACTGCTGAAAGGGTGGCCTGTGTAATAACTGGGCTCTCCCAGCACTTCAGCAGCGTCTTCCTCTCTAACCCCTCTTGTTCTGCCCATCTGCCCTGTAGCACTGCTTGCCTTCTGAGGTCTCCTTCCATCTCTCCCTCCCAGAACCTCAGCAGAAGCAACACTGTGGGGAGAGCCCAATGGTCACACAGGCCAGATAAAGCGCTCCATCTGTGCAAGGGGAAGAATGAACATATTTGCCACCCTCCCCTTCCCACTGCAGACCCTTGCACTTCTCCAAATTCTTCTCTGGAGGGTCTGCAAACCCTTCAGAGCAAGTAGGTGTACAACACAAGGTCTGCAGAGTACAGGAAGTATTTGCAGGTATCAGCCCACACTTCGTAAACAGAATATCATCTAGTCCAGGGGTGTCCAAACCCTGGCCCTTTGGCCACTTGCGGCCCTTGAGGCCTCTCAATGCAGCCCTCAGTGAGCCCCCAGTCTCCAATGAGCCTCCTGCCCTCCAGAGATTTGTTGGAGCCCACGCTGGCCCGATGCAACTGCTCTCAGTGTGAGGGCAACTGTTTGACCTCTTACGTGAGCTGTGGGATGAGGGCTCCCTCCACTGTTTGCTATTTCACATCTGTGATGCAGTAGTGGCAGCAAAGGAAAGGCCAGCCTTACTTTGTGCAAAGCCTTTTTATAGGCCTTGAGCTATTGCAAGACCTTCATTCATTCATATAAGTTCATCTTTAATATATTCATTTATGTAAACTTATGTAAATTTATTCAAATTTTAAATGCAAATTAATTCTTTTTTCCCCGGCCCCCGACACAATGTCAGAGAGCGGATGTGGCCCTCCTGCCAGAAACTTTGGACACCCTTGATCTAGTCGCACTACAGTGACTTCTGGTGCAATCTGATGGAAAGGCTTGAAGACATAATTTGGGTTTAGAATGTCTCTGATGATCTCCATTTGTCTCCTCTTTGCAGCCCAGTTTTGTCCTGAGAACAGCCGGTACATGGCCTGTGGTTCAGCATGTCCAGCCACTTGCAATGACTTGAATGCTCCAGAGAAGTGTCACCTGCCCTGCATAGAGACCTGTCAGTGCAAATTGGGCTATGTCCTGGATGGTGGCAAGTGCATCCCCAAAGACAGCTGTGGCTGCAACTACCACGGCCAGCTGTATGAACCCAATCAGCAGTTCTGGGGAGACCAGCAATGTCATCAGCAGTGCGTGTGCAGGCCGCACGACAAGCAAGTGGTCTGCCAGACATCCCGCTGCAGGCCGATGGAAGGGTGCCATGTGGTCAATGGCATCCGGAACTGCTATCCCACCACGTATGGTACATGCAGCGTGCAGGGCCAATTGCATTACACCTCCTTTGACGGACTGCGCTATGACTTCTACGGGAACTGCGTTTACCGCCTAACTGAACTCTGTCACGAGAGGTCAAATCTGACTCAGTTCCAAGTGTTGGTGCAGGATGAGAAGTCGGGACCGAGAGATTCTTCTGCCAGCAAGGTTGTCGAGGTCAAGGTTTATGGGGTGACGGTCATAATCAGCCACAATAGAATCTTGGTGAGTGCGCCGTGGCATAAGAACATAAGAACAGCCCCACTGGATCAGGCCATAGGCCCATCTAGTCCAGCTTCCTGTATCTCACAGCGGCCCACCAAATGCCCCAGGGAGCACACCAGATAACAAGAGACCTGCAAGGCTTTCTGGGAATTGTAGTTAAGAACATAAGAACAGCCCCACTGGATCAGGTCATAGGCCCATCTAGTCTAGCTTCCTGTATCTCACAGCGGCCCACCAAATGCCCCAGGGAGCACACCAGATACCAAGAGACCTGCAAGGCCTCCTGGGAATTGTAGTTTAAGAACATAAGAACAGCCCCACTGGATCAAGCCATAGGCCCATCTAGTCCAGCTTCCTGTATCTCACAGCGGCCCACCAAATGCAGCTTCTGCTTCCAGTCCTGTCTTTTCTAATATGACTTCTTGGGCCTGATCCCTCATTTCAGAGGGGCTGGTGCAGTTGCGGACCTACCATAAGGTCCGATGGGGCAAGAGCTCCAGGCACGAGGCACCAGGACTCTGCGGAAGCCTCTGTGAGGCTCCCAACAGGGGTGGAAACCTCACAAATGTAAATTCCTGGGTCGCACGAGGCTCCATGAACTCTCCCCCCCCCCAGAGAAAGGCCCTAACTGGCCCAAACAGCTGAAATGGTCCATCCAAAATCTCAGATTTCCAGACCCATAGTTTCCTCTGTTTTTCCAGCTGGACAGCCTGTTGATCAACCTACCGTTCTACATCGACAACTACAAAATCTTACTCTACCGCCACGGTTGGGATACTGTGGTGAAAGCCGACTTTGGCTTGACCGTTGCCTTTGACGGGAGAAACAATATTCGCGTCTCGGTGCCAGGAGCCTACAGGGGTCGCTTGTGTGGCTTGTGCGGCAATTTCAATGGGCGGGCCAGCGACGACATGACACGGCCGGATGATGTGGTTATAACCAGTCCAGCGGACTTTGCCCGAAGCTGGAAGATTCGAGACATCCCAGGCTGCACAGAGGTAGCGAACGAGAACTGTATAGACTTTATCAATGTAGAGCGTGAACAGAAAAAGAGCAGGGAGTGTGGGGTCCTTCTGGACCAGGGCGGCCCCTTCAAGATGTGCCACGGCACAGTGTCACCTCAGTGGTACTTCAAGGACTGTGCCTACGACTATTGTTTCAACAAAGGCAACCAGAGTGTCGTCTGCCACATCCTCTCCTCTTACACTACGGCTTGCCAAGCAGCTGGTGCCAAGGTCTACCAGTGGAGATCCAACCAATTCTGCAGTAAGTCCAGGGGCAAAAAGCTTACACTGAACCAGAATGCCAAGGAATTATGGCATAAAAAAAACCCACTCATTTTATTGAGTCCAACTTGGAAAAGGAAACTGATGGTTTGATGTCTAAGGTCAGGATCAGGAAGGTCTAAATGACCCTACTGGTCATCCTATTAAAACAGCCATTTTCAACCAGTGTGCCGCAAATGTTTTGCAGGTGTGCCACTGGATTTGGGGAGGGTCAATTATTAGTAGGACCATGGGGGGATGTGAGCTCTGCACCAGCTGCATGGTTTGCCTTGACAATTTTAGCATCTTGTCAGTGTGCTGTGAGATGAAAAAGGTTGAAAATCACTTTTATTCGTGGACAGATGTTCTTGGAGAAATCCTATCCACACCTACCTGGGAGTGAGCCCCGCTGACCGTAATGAGACTGATGTCTGAGTAGACATGCATAGGATTGGGCTTTAAATGTTTTAAGTTACTGCTTTCTCTGTCAGAGTAAGGGAGGATGTGGGGTGGGAAGATTAACAGTTCAACCTACTCAGAAGGAAGTCACATTATATTCAATGGGGCTTACCCCCAAGGAAGCATGCTTAGGATTGCAGCCAAAGCAACTGGACTTAGAGTAGCGACTTTCAACCAGGGTTCTATGGTACTCACATTGGTATGACATGAATGATCCGTAGGTGTGCCATGGGAATTAGGGGGAGGGACATTTATTAGTAGGGCCATTGGGGCATGTGAGCCCCCCACCAGCAGCATGGAGTGCCTTCTCAATTGGCCAAAACTGATGGTCTGCTTAGCTTAGCTTCTTCTCAGTGTGCTGTGAGATGAAGAAGGTGGAAAATCTCTGCCTTAGTGGGACAAAGAAGGGCGCATGGAATTGGGCTGCACCATGTTTTTGACGTCTTCCTCTTTCTTTTTCAGGACCTGACTGCCCCGCAAACAGCCACTATGAAGTGTGCGCTAGTGGCTGCCCCGTGACATGCCGCAACCTCTTTAACCCAGTCCTCTGCACCACAAAATGCCGCGAGGGCTGCGAG